>NC_041394.2:122940075-123225864 GCF_900747795.2 Erpetoichthys calabaricus
CTGTAATATATTATATCTGTTTCATTTAGATAACTGCAATACACACTTTACTTGTTCTAACAAAATGAAGTAGTATAACAGGAATGGTGTGCTGTGAATATTGCCCTTGAGGAAGCTGAAACAGCATTCTAAGACTTATGACATACCCTGTAGACTGCTTTGTGCCTGGTATGTTTGCCTGCTATTTGTTAATTGTTACTATTAAGGGAATTTATTTCTAATTAATGAATGAAAAAATATAGCAATAAAGTTAGCTTTTCAATGAAGCAGAACATTTCCAAAGCGAGAGCATTAAACGTTATGAAAAACTATACTTTATATTCTTGCAAATATACTGGTGCTGTAAAATGGGAGCAGAAATAAGGCATCTAATTAAAGAAAGACATGGTTTAAAGCCTATGTCTTAGTCTCTAAATAAGATACAGGTTTAACTGAACTCTGCCAGATAGTTTGACAAACATGCTTTGCAAAAATCAAGTGTTGCTTTTTCTAATACCTTTTGTGTGTCTCTCCATTTTCAAGCATGTTCAGTCTAATTCAGGAACCTGGGGATGCAAAGCCAATCCTGGAAAGAGTGGGCACAAGTGAAATCCTAGAGAGATAAACTACCTGTCCATGAAAGGATACACTTGTAGCATTCACACTTCTACATTCACCCATATTGGGGTATCTCAGACAATCAAATGAACATGCACTTCTGAGGAATTTGGGAGGATAAAAGTTTTGGGATAAAAATAAAAGTTTCCAGAGAAAAGTCAGCTCAAACAGAGAGAAAATATGCAAACTTCACACTGTTGTTGAGAGGATGTAACATGAAATCCAGCAGTACAACCATGTGTTGGCCATATATGCAACATATGCACTTCAATTCTGAAACATTAAAAAACAGCAAGGATGCATTTAGAGTATTCAGACATTTTCTTTATTTCTTAAATTCTTCCCTATTGAAAATACTTAACACTTTAAACAGGCAATCTTGAGTATCTATTACAGAGGTGTGAGGCATTTTGGTAATACAAGTTGTACACCATTACACCTAATGATCTCAGTGAATGTAGGTATTTAGCATGTTTCTTCATTTACTACACATGTAAAACTCACAAGTTCCATTCACAGATTTTTACGAAAGCAGAGTGGTAACATATATATATATTTTTTTACAATTTACTATATTCAGCTGCATGAGAAATAATTTAATGTATTCTTAAAATAAAACACTGCTTCAAAATACTCTCACTATATGTTTTTGTTTGCTTCCTGTTAACTTTCAAATAGATCAGTTGGTCCTAACCTTTTCTATGCCCCACACCCCTAGAAAATGTTTGATTTATGTTCGTACCCCCTGCAAAAGTAATATTACATTTGAAGACAAAGAAGTCAAATTTGTAATTTTTGAATCACAAATTGAACCACATACAGTACTGAGGGAGAAGAAATTGAACTAAAAAAAATAAGCTTAATATAAATTGAGCAATTTACCTTTATAAATCTCAATAATCTTGTTAATGTGTTCCCCCGTGAAGCTTCAAATTCCATGAGGAGATGACACATGATCAACAGTCAAACGAATTGGGGGATTGGAGACCCCTGTGAAGAAACAGGTGCCAGTGTGCCGCTAAGCAATGAAACACAGTCAAAAAGCTTTGTGCCCTAATAACTCCTGCACTGCAGTTCAAAAAGAGATTCAGCGCACAGTAAAAATTGCTGTGCTACAGCCTGGACCATCAGAAGGAGAGATGGGCCGAGTGTAAGCAGCAGTTGTTGCATCCAATTCAGTCCCCCTTGTCCCCCTCCCAGGAAAAATGTCAAATCACATCTCAAAATCAGTGACGTTCCACGATCAGGGCTTGCACAGAAATTATGATTGAGATCTATCTCCTCTACGGATCGTTGCAAGCTCCAAAATCCATTGTCTTAAATAAAGTTAATCGACTTTACAAACATGCCGCCTGCAGCAAGGAATCCTTCAAGAATATGCATTTCAGCAGCTCATTCACTGGTGACAACTACATGCATAATGTTTCATTGTCTTCATATCATAGAATCAGGAGCACTAACTAAGAAATGACTCACAAGATTGTGTCAAGACACCACACAATTTTGGAAAATTACGATGCAGCATTCCTCATTGTCATACCCCCTTAAATGCCATCACCCACCCCATGTTGGGAACCCCTGCCTTAGATTAACTAAATAATAACTATTTCCTTTAATCACCTCTTTTCTGAATTTGTCAGCAGTATAAAATCTTCGATTTTATCTTCATGTATGTTCTATAATATTTAGATACTTTATTAGAATATCCATACAATCTGTGCTGCAAAGTGTGAATGTTTGCTTACCAAATAGCAGTCAATGTTCATGTGATGATTGATTAAAAAATGCAGATCATTTCAGCTGATTATGTGCACAACCTACCTACAGTCAAGCATTATTTTTTTGCAAGTAATACAGCATGGTGGGTGCTCTTGATTTAAATGTATTAATTATTTCTTTGAGGAGTATTTTAAATTTCAAGAAACATTCATTACAACTACAGTATGTGTGATGGTGTGGGTCAGCTCCACATTCCCTTCTACTTATTGGAGCCTCTTAATTCCACAACCATCAGTAATGTAAGCAGGACAAGCCTGGCAAATGAGGATATACATAGAAAGGGGCAGGTATTAAATAAGTAAGTAAGTGAAATCAATGCATTTAAAAATCCATCCTTAAAACGAAAAATGGAAAACAGAAACAACAAAGCCATCTGGTCCTTAGTGTACAGTCAAACAAGCCCAGTACAACTCCATCCCCATCTCCCAGGCTCACCCACAGCTTGCTCAGCCGGCAGAGATGTTCACAGCTGAGGTCTTCATTACCTGACCCCCTGTCTTAGCTGCATCACACAGCTCCGGTCAGTCCATCTGGGATCAGTCATTCTCCTGTCATCCTTTACACTACTCAGTTGCACCTTGGATCCCTGGGGAGGAGTCCACCATGCTCGCACCCACTTTGCCCCTAGAACACCACTCCATTGCTCCTTCATGGGGCCCATGACCGCACTGCCATTCCCCCACTAGTTGTTTGGCCCATCTTAACTTGCCACCTGATGCAGCTCTGTTTCTGTTTTCTCTCCCCATTTTTTTCTTTCATCCCCACTACTGTGCCAGCTCCTTTTAAATTGATGCTCCCAATGGGACCCAGGTGTGCATGTGCCGGACCCTCCAAGGAACTAATGACGCACGCATTCGCATACACTTTCTCAGTTTGGCAGACACACCCCCATCAGTTCCTGGAGCAAAGCGCATTTGTGCACTCACCCGTGCCTGAATAGAGCCAGCACTTTGTGGGACATGCTTATTTAAAAATCCGCATGTCACACTTTGTAAAGCTTTGTTTTGCTAAATCTATGTTTAGATGCTGTGACAAGATAAACACTAATAAGGCAAATGATAGAAAATGGGCCCAAAGGAACCATACTAGGAATTCCATTACATGAAGAGACACATGCTCTAGAAGCGCAATGGTTATTTCAGAAGCTAACTCCTTTGGAGTACCTGCCTAAGAGTGAGGAGAAAGTGAAGGAAGCCAGTAAGTTTCCCTGTGATGCCAAAGCAGAAAATTCTGGCCTAGGACCAGATGACTGATGGCAAGTAACCTACACATTCTCCTACATATGCAGGAAGACGCTTTTATAAGATGAGTAAATTGTGCTCATGAAGGGATGCACATGATCAGCAACAATACTCAGACAGACTGTGGCATTCAAGTGATAATGGATTGGTTTTAATGGGCCCAAAATGTGCTAACAAAACATTCACCACCTGAATGGTGGTTGGGTACATGGATTCACATTGTTGCCTCAAATTCTGACCCTACCATCTGTGAGCCTCAGCAGATTTTGAAATGCATCGGACCTGGGTACGTTTTTCCAGTAGAGGTGTGCCTGTGTTGTCTACAGGAGTTGGTTCTTGCCCAAAAGGAATGAAACCCAATGTGGTTTTCTGCTGTTTTAGCCCATCCACCTCAAGATTTGACATATTGTGCATTCTGAGATGCTTTTCTGCTCACCACAGTTATACAGAGTGGTTATCTGAGCTACTGCTGCCTTTCTGTCAGCTCAAACAAGTCTGGCCATTCTTCTCTCACCTCTCTCGTCAACAAGGCATTTCTGTACGCTGAGGCTGCTGTCCATGTAAAAGGGATCAGCAGCTGCAGAAATGCTCAAACCATCATGTATGGCAACACTGACCACACCATGGTCAAAATCACTGAGATCACATTTTGTCCTCATTCTGGTGTTTGATGTGAACATTAACTAAAGATCCTTGCCTGTATCTGCACAATGTTTTGCAGCACGCTGCTAAATGATTGGTTGATTAGATAATTGCATGAATATTTACCGAGTGAAAGTATATATATCAAAATGAACACCTGAAACTCTGAGGTGGAACAGTCTCAGGGTGAACTTCATTCTGGTACTGCTAGGGGGCTTTTTGAACTAGTGACCAACATTACAGGACTTCTTAATGTCATAGAAATTGGTAATAACAATTTTGATGACAATGATTAAATGAGTTCTAACCTCTCTGTCTCTAACTAAATCAAAAAAATAATTGTCCATTTTTAGCTTGGAAATAGAGTATAGCGTGCAGCAATCCTAAATAATGGTGATGTTATGATGTCCAATTTTCCAATGCAGCGAATCAAGTGGATGGCAATAGAACACTGTTGTCACCTACTAGATTGCCACAGCCATGAGAAAAATAAAATAAGACTAAAAATTATAAACACTCTGTAAAATGACTCCAGACATGAGTCAGTTATATAATATGAGGTTGCAAAATCATATCATTTCCTAACCTGCTTAATCCAGACCCAGCTCACAGTGGGGAATTGGAGCTCATCCCAGAAAGCATATGGTGCAAGGCAGGAACAAACCCTGGACAGGGCACCAGTCCATGTCAGAGCGAACAAACACACACACACTACCATCAATTTAACATTGTAAAAGTCACAAAATGAGAATTAGATATCAATTCATGATGTACTCTAAAAGTACAGTACAATCTGCAGTTGGGATAAATGGTCTCTGGAAGAGAAGAAGGGAGGTCAGAAATGCAAGTGAGAATAAGAGAATTAAAAGAAGCTGAGATTCTGACATATGAAAAATGTACCTGTTGCTAAATAGATATGCCCATCCCCCAAGCATTATTACCTAACAACCATAGTAATGGAATATTGCAACTTTGGCATAGCGTAAAGGTCATTGCTATTAGCTGCTTTATTTTGGAAACAGTTTCCTTATAAGTGGTTACAGTTGTTTTGATTTTGAATTTCTAATGCATTGACTATTGGATACATGTGCAATTCCTCTTGTACCCTTTTTTGCCAACAGGACCCCATTTATTCTGCCACAAAAGCTATCAGTTTGAGGACTTCATATTCCTTTGTTGTTAGAAATTAGAAAGGTTTTCCAGAGAACAGCTCCCTTTGGTTATAAAACAAACAAATCAGATCTTTACTGACAGGAAAGCCAAGCCAGTGGACTGCTGCAGGTCCCTTGTTCTTTCTGTCACACGTAACATAATTACAAAAAGGGGTAGTAACCAACAAAGACTTCTGTTGAACACCCATAATGTCCTATAATATCCAAAAAACAAAATAATTGAGGGGTGCCGCAGTGGTAGCACTGCTGCCTCGCAGTAAGGAGACCTGGGTTCGCTTCCCGGGTCCTACTTATGTGGAGTTTGCATGTTCGCCCCGTGTCTGCATGGGTTTCCTCCGGGTGCTCCGGTTTCCTCCCACAGTCCAAAGACATGCAGGTTAGGTACATTGGCGATCCTAAATTGTCCCTTATGTGTGGTGGGTGTGTGTGTGTATGCCTTGTGGTGGGCTGGTACCATGCCTGGGATTTGTTCCTGCCTTGTGCCCTGTGTTGGCTGGGATTGGCTCCAGCAGACCTCCATGACCCTGTGTTAGGATATAGAGGGTTGGAGAATGACTGACTGACAAAGTTAAGTTGTTTGAGTTGCTCTAGCGCTTGAAAGTTAGGAACACTATATTTAAGTCTTTCTACACAAAGACATGCTCTTGGGATGAGGGCAGATTGTGGTTTAGGTGATCCAGTGGGTTCACATTGACTGAGGATTTCCAAATGCAACATTCCGTAAATAGCAGCACATTTCTTTAGCCTTCCAGGCATGAGAATAGGGTGACTGATGCTTACTTTCAGTAGCAATGATGAGTAGACTATTTGAGGCATAACTGTGATTACAAATCAAATAGCAAAAAATACTAAAAAGACCTCAGCAGGATAGCTAGCAGACTTTCATAGTGAAAAATGTCTATGGTAGAAATGAGATTTTTTAGTTTTGGTGTTGATGTTGCTTAGGTTCCACCATACCAACCTCATTTAATTTCTGATTTCCTATTGGGCCCCACCAGAATTTTAGACTATTACTTTACACAGTAATTCAAGCAGGCTTGTATTAAGGAACAAAATAAAGCACTTTTATAATAACATAAGGATTACAGAAGATGCTTAAGTGCTTAATTTGTAAGTCATGAGATGCCAGAGCTCATATTGACTGCTTAGGGCTGGAATAGGGGTACACTGATAAAGGGAGCAGAGTGCTGTTAATGTTGAATTATGTCATCAGCCTAATAAATACTTGAAATGCATTCATATATATGTACTGTTTACACTTATACCCACATGCATAAATTAGTACTTCTCTTGAATAACATGTAATCTTAAATTGTTCTGCTCTCAACACTCAGTGCAGAACACTCGTATTGGAGATTTCACTCTCCTCAACCATGTCCCCTCAACATGTTTTTGCCACCAGTACATCATTCCCATACATTTTATCCCTGGACCTCCATATGAACATCTACAGTACATCTGCTACACCAAAACAAGCTTTGATTTGTTTTTTTAACTTCATTAACCTGACAATTTATTTTGATTTGTATAGCTTCTAGTGTTTTTAGTGTACTGTACCTTTTTTTATTTTTTACATCAACCAGATAGGCATAACGTTAAATAGTTTACTTTTATAAAGTTTAAATAAAGTCCATGTAATAAACTTTGGTTATTTAAACATTACAAAAAAAAAAACTATATGTAAGTTTTGGATTTTGATGTCCCTGTGTCGAAATCTGAGTAGTGCACCTGGTCTCTGGTCAGCACAGAATGAAAACTGCATATATGTACAGTATATATAAACAAATATACAAGACAATAACAAGACATAACTTCTGAGCTAACCAGTTATCTTCCTCTCTTAACGAGGACAGAATTTTACAAATATTTTTTGTTCAACTAATTATACACCTTTAAAAATATTGCTCATAATTTTGCTTTTACAGGATTTCTAAGTCTTGATTTATGAGTTCTTTACTTCTTGCAGTTTTTACATATGATTTAAAACAGACATGCTGAAAATTGATTGAGTAATCAACTGGGAGATGGAGTTGTAAATGGAGCAGGCATGAATCATAGTGAGAAAATGAACAAGAGTCTGGTGCCAGGAAATCTAACAAATCTTTCACCACAGCCAAAACACTAAATAAAAAAGAATTTGAAAAACAAAGAGATTTCTGACAAGGCAAACCCACCCTGGGTTGGGATTTCATCAGCTACTTACACTAAAAGTTGATTTTCTGTATTTTCTGTTCAGTTTTTAATCCAAAATAATGATACTGAGACTAGGGCACCACCATTTTAATAAGGGTCAACATAACAATGTCAAACGTTTGCTGCTAGTGATCAAATGCTTAGTATAGGATTAGTCATTATAAACAAAATCTGTCTTGCCATAAAGAATGAACTTCACAATATTAACACATAATGAGTAAAATGTAATGCAGTTTGGCAGCTGCTAAAGGTCCATCTAACTCTCAGTACTCCAGTGGGAGGAAAATTACATTGTGGGCGGGTGGCCACAAGAAAGTTTTCTGACTCTCTAACGCAGTGATTCTCAACTGGTGGGTCTCGAACCCATTTTCAGTGAGTCGCGGGCCTTTGCCTGGGCAAAAAAATGTTAAGAAAAAAATTAACGGAGTGCTGTCTGTTCACACCTCTTAACAGTAGGTGGCGATAATGCCCAGTAATGCGAGCTGACAACCACCGTTTCACACCATAGAAAAAGATCTGCAAACTTGGTTTATATATGCTAATTGAGTATGGCGAAACGCAGGTACAACGCAGAATATATTAGATATGGATTTTCTTATATTGACAACAAAGGAGGACAAAAACCTCAGTGTGTTTTGTGTAGCGAGGTGTTGGCATGTGAAACCATGAAGCTGTCAAAACTGAAGCACCATTTGGAAACAAAACACCATTATCTCAAAGATAAACCTGTTGACTACTTCAAAAGACGACTTCAAGACCTGAGGACATCACAAAAGTGTCTTACTTCTTCGTACTCGAAGCAAGAACAGGCACTCCATACATCTTACCTGGTGGCACATCGTATTGCAAAGTTAAAGAAGCTCCACACCATTGCACAGGATCTCACCTTACCTGCAGCCATGGACATGGTCAGAGAGGTGTTGCATCAATCCGCAGCAGATAAACTAAAAACTATACCTCAACTATACATCAAACAACAAACCACAGCTCACATTAAGACAAGTGGTCATTTTGCCTTACATATGGATGAATCCACAGACATAACAAACAAAGCAGTTTTACTCGTTTATGTGAGACATGTGTGGGACAGGGACTTACAGGAATAATTCCTCTGCACAAGAGAGCTCCCTACTACTACGACTGCAGAGGACATATTCAGCTCTGCGGACTTGTATTTGTGTTCACTGGTATCACAACTAATGACAGGAAAAAACTCGGGGTTGTGAGGAGAATACCTGAGAAAGCTCTGAATGCAACTTGGAACCATTGTTTTTTACATTGGGAGGCCCTGGCAGCAAAGGATATGGTACCAGTGCTTCATGGAACATTAAAAGATGTCATCCAAGTGGTAAACTACATTAAACGGAGTGCAAAGAACACCCGATGTTTTCAGAAACTGTGCCAAGATCTTGGTAGTGAGCACGTACAGGTGTTGTATCATGCCGAGGTATGCTGGCTTTCGAGGGGAAAGGTACTGTCCCATTTTTATGAACTACGAGCTGAAATCGCAGCTTTTCTTGCCCAGAACAATTTGCCTCTTGCAGACCTGTTTCGCACACGTTGCTTACCTCACTGATGTGTTTGAACAATTAAACACATTAAATCCCCAGGTTAGGGATCTTAATTTCAAATGACAAAACATTTCTATAATATAATGTGTAGTGTTGATATGGCTCAAAAGTCGTTTTAAACTCAAAGCCACAAACGAGCAGCAAATAAAACAACTCCAAATCATCTTTGGTGTTTAAACAGCAAAAGCACGTGTGCTGAGCAACGGTAGCCGTTATGTAGTGTAATATACAGGATCGTTCCATTATTTTAGGAAAAGAATTTATTTATGTCAATGACATTGTTGAGTATATGAAAAGCTAACGGTATAATTAGTTTCTTTGCAGCGTCCAATTGTGTGGTTTTTTTTTTACAAGTACTGTTATTTTATTTTTTTTCCAATATAATATCCAACACTGTTTTTGACCCCTCCTTTTAATGTAATGGAACATACCTTTCTTTGAGCATGCATAAATGCATTCCCTGTGAAGCGTCCTTAGCTTTCCTGCGCATCAGATGTTACATTTCGAAATGTTCTCGCCGTAAGGTTATTAACAACGTTACAATCTTTACATAGCTAAAATACTGGTTTGTTCTTTGCAGCTGATAAGTAACATATTTCCGCATATACATCAATGGATTCACTTGATGAAGTCACACTGGAAATATTAAAAGGCAAGTTTCTAATTGACATTTACTGTTGCTGCAGAGCATTCTGTTTTTATGAATCCACAAGAATTCACCTGTCCACGTTAATACCTATAATCATTACGACACAAAACAGAAGTAGTGGGGCAAGCTAGTTTCGTGTAACCATTACATAAAATTTTTAAAATAAATGCAGGTGTTTATGGTATAAGTATTTATTTTTTCATTTCCGTTTTTCATCTTTGCAATTTATCCATCAAACACTGGCCTGAATTATAACTTCCACTGCACGCAATTCTTGCATTTGAACATATTGGTACATTTAGCGCTTCCTTTCCCATTTTAGGTATTAATGAGTGGTTTGAGGCTGCACAGCAACAACGGGCTCTTTTTATCGAGCACCATCATTGTTAGATTTCATATATACAGAGAGTTATTATGAAATAAATGTTGGTTAAATGTCGTTGATTTATTTATTTGTTACAGTGATTTATGAAAAAAGTTGTTAAAGACGTTCTGATACAGACTTCTGCTTGCTTAAAAATAAATTGAAATGTATCTTTTAAAAATGTGCTAAGTTCCAACTGCATTGCACGCGCCTCATCTCAAGCTATTCTTCTTCTTCTTTCGGCTGCTCCTGTTAGGGGTTGCCACAGCAGATCATCTTCTTCCGTATCTTTCTGTCCTCTGCATCTTGTTCTGTTACACTCATCACCTGCATGTCCTCTCTCACCACATCCATAAACCTTCGCTTAGGCCTTCCTCTTTTCCTCTTCCCTGGCAGCTCTATCCTTAGCATCCTTCTCCCAATATACCCAGCATCTCTCCTCTGCACATCTCCAAACCAAAACAATCTCGCAACTCTGACTTTGTCTCCCAACTGTCCAGCTTGAGCTGACCCTCTAATGTGCTCATTTCTAATCCTGTCCATCCTCGTCACATCCTGCGCAAATCTTAGCATCTTTAACTCTGCTACCTCCAGCTCTGTCTCCTGCTTTCTGGTCAGTCCCACTGTCTCCAACCCATATAACATAGCTGGTCTCACTACCATCCTGTAGACCTTCCCTTTCACTCTAGCTGATACCCGTCTGTTGCAAATTACTCCTGACACTCTTCTCCACCCATTCCATCCTGCCTGCACTCTCTTTTTCACCTCTCTTCCACAATCCCCATTGCTCTGTGCTGTTGATCCCAAGTATTTAAACTCATCCACCTTCGCCAACTCTACTCCCTGCATCCTCACCATTCCACTGACCTCCCTCTCATTTACACACATGTATTCTGTCTTGTTCCTACTGACCTTCATTCCTCTCCTCTCTAGAACATATCTCCACCTCTCCAGGGTCTCCTCAACCTGCTCCCTATTATCACTACAGATCACAATGTCATCAGCAAACACCATAGTCCACGGGGACTCCTGTCTAATCTCGTCTGTCAACCTGTCCATCACCATTAAAAAATAAGAAAGGGCGCAGAGCCGATCCCTGATGTAATCCCACCTCCAATTTGAATGCATCCGTCACTCCTACCACAGACTTCACCACTGTCACACTTGCCTCGTACATATCCTGTACAACTCTTAAGTATTTCTCTGCCACTCCCGACTTCCTCATATAATACCACAGTTCCTCTCGAGGCACCCTGTCATGTGCTTTCTCCGGATCCACAAAGACGCAATGCAACTCCTTCTGGCCTTCTCTAAACTTCTCCATCAACATCCTCTGAGCAAACATTGCATCTGTGGTGCTCTTTCTTGGCATGAAACCATACTGCTGCTCACTAATCATCACCTCACTTCTTAACCTAGCTTCCATTACTCTTTCCCATAACTTCATGCTGTGGCTCATCTGTTTTATTCCCCTGTAGTTACTGCAGTCCTGCACATCCCCCTAATTCTTAAATATCAGCACCAGTACACTTCTTCTCCGCTCCTCATGCATCCTCTCACTTTCCAAGATTCCTTTAAACAATCTGGTTAAAAACTCCACTGCCACCTCTCCTAAACATCTCCATGCTTCCATAGGTATGTCATCTGGACCAACGGCCTTTCCATTTTTCATCCTCTTCATAGCTGTCCTTACTTCCTCCTTGCTAATCCATTGTACTTCCTGATTCACTATCTCCACATCATCCAACCTCTTCTCTCTCTCATTCTCTTCATTCATCAGCCTCTCAAAGTACTCTTTCCATCTTCTCAACACACTCTCCTCGCTTGTGAGTACGTTTCCATCTTTATCCTTTATCACCCTAACCTGCTGCACATCTTTCCCAGCTCGGTCCCTCTGTCTAGCCAATCGGTACAGGTCCTTTTCTCCCTCCTTAGTGTCAGACCTCTCATACAACTCATATGCCTTTTCTTTAGCCTTCGCCACCTCTCTCTTCACCTTGCACCTTATCACCTTGTACTCTTGTCTACTTTCTGCATCTCTCTGACTATCCCACTTCTTCTTTGCCATCCTCTTCCTCTGTATACTCTCCTATATTTCTTCATTCCACCACCAGGTTTCCTTTTCCTCCTTCCTCTTTCCAGATGTCATGCCAAGCACCCTTCTTGCTGTCACCCTTACTACATCTGTAGTTTCCCAGCTGTCTGGAAACTCTTCTCTGCCACCCAGTACCTGTCTCACCTCCTCCCTAAACTCAACCTTGCAGTCTCCCTTTTTCAACTTCCACCATTTGATCCTTGGCTCTGCCCTCACTCTCTTCCTCTTCTTGATCTCCAACATTATCCTACAGACCACCATCCTATGCTGCTTAACTATACTTTCCCCTACCACCACTTTGCAGTCTTCAATCTCCTTCAGATCAACTCTTCTAAATAGGATGTAATCTACCTGTGTGCATCTTCCTACACTTTTGTACATAACCCTATGTTCCCCCCTCTTCTTAAAATACGTATTCACCACAGTCATGTCCATCCTTTTGGCAAAATCCACTATCCTCTGACCTTCTTCATTCTTCTCCTTGACACCATAACTACCCATCACCTCCTCGTCTCCTCTGTTCCCTTCACCAACAGGCCCACTGAAATCGGCTCCAATCACCACTTATCAATTAGATAAATCAATTATAAATAATTTGATTTTTTGTGGACTTTAACATGTTAGGTTGTATTTTCTTTGTCCTCTTTTTTGGTAAAGTTACCACTGTTAAAATGTTGCAAGTTTATGTTATGCATTTCTGACTGTGAGTTGTGACAAGATGAGACAGTCCTGAACTACAATGTAAAATAATGATATGGATATGACTTTTGTGTTATATGGAGGATCGCAGGAATCGTGGGAAAGAGGGGTCTTTTCATCGGATTGGCTGGCCCAACACTGTTTCAGCCGTGGAATGGCCAAATGGGGGAGGCAGCTTGATGGATGAGGTCTCCAGGACTCTAAAAATATCCAAATCTTATTATGTGATATCATCTACTGTTAAATTCTGCTCTGTATTTCTAAAATATTTTTTTTTTTTACTTCTAAAATTTTTTTTTATTTTTTATTGAGGATTTGTTCTGTTCTGTGTATTGTATTGTATTGACCCCCTTCTTTTGACACCCACTGCACGCCCAACCTACCTGGAAAGGGGTCTCTCTTTGAACTGCCTTTCCCAAGGTTTCTTCCATTTTTCCCTTCAAGGTTTTTTTTGGGAGTTTTTCCTTGTCTTCTTAGAGAGTCAAGGCTGGGGGGCTGTCAAGAGGCTGGGCCTGTTAAAGCCCATTGCGGCACTTCCTGTGTGATTTTGGGCTTTACAAAAATAAACTGTATTGTATTGTATTGTATTGTTATATACAAAGTAATCTTCCTGTGTCAACTAATTTTCATGTTCTTATTTTTTTCTCTGTTTCTGTATTGTAAACACAGCAGTAGTGCTGTTGGATACTGATTTAATACTTAAATAAAGAGCAGTGCTAATAATTATGTCTTTATTGTAAGTTATTTTATGTATTCTGGAAGCCAACGTTTTAATCAGTGATAGATAGATAGATAGTGATGGCAGACTTTTAGCATGGAGGCTAAGGTTCATTGCAAGCTGACTTGTGTTTCATAATTCCAGGTACCCAAAATTCTACTTCAGACTAAAGAATGCTCAACTGGAATGAAATTTACAGGACAGAAGAACAGAAATGGAAGAAAGCATAAAAATAACAGCTGCAAAAAAAGGATTTTACAAAATGTAATTTATTCCTGTGTGTTTAAATAATAAATTATACATGGGTTTATCCATCTAACCTTGCAAAGATTAATTTTTGATCACAATCTCTATTGATCAGGTCAAAGATAAGTCAGATGAGACTCTGACTCTTGATTAACACTGATGGGTAGAGCAGTTGATGCTGATATTACATATATGGAGGGGCTCTTACTAAATGTTGTCCACATAGAAGTTCTGCTTTTAATTTTTCTGAGCCATAAGTGTGAAGCACAAATTTCAGCTGTTTAGGCCTTCAGATACAATGGACTTCAGGCCTTCCATGCCAGATAAACAAGGGTAGAACAAAGTACTGTATTCTACAGTATGTTAAATTCTTAAAACAGAATTAATGCAAAATTCTGTGTACTACTAAATTGCACAGAATATGGAGTACCACAAAACTTTACATCACATAATAAGTGGAAACACTTTTCTGTTATTCATACTGAGCTTGTTGCTGTGAGTAAGTCGAGTGTAATTGTGGAAAACCATTTAGATCAGTTAATATCAAATGTAAACATGGAAAACAATTTAGATCAGCTAACATTACATTATAATGTGACCTTGAGAGATGCTCTGGACACAGTGGCTCCCCTTAAAACAAAAGTGATCAAAGCACATAGAAACTCTCCCTGGTTTAATGAAAACACTCGAGCTCTTAAATTAGAGTGTCAAAAACTGGAGCGCAGATGGAGAACAACAAAGCTACATGTCTTTCAAATTGCATGGACAGAGAGTGTTAATAAATATAAAAAAGCCCTCTTTAAAGCTCGGTCAGAATATTATTCTACATTAATAGATAGCAATAATAAAAATCCTCGGGTACTGTTTAGAACAGTGGCTAAATTAACAAATGGAAATTCAGATCAACAGTGCAAAATACCAACAGACATTAGCAGTACAGACTTTATGAACTTCTTCAATGAGAAAATTAAAAATATAAGATCCCAGATCTCTGCATCACAGTACAAACCAAATACTAGCTTAGCAGACCCTGTCTCACATTGCACTCAGCACTTTAGTAATTTTAATCATGTAACTGAGCAGGAAGTCTTAAGTTTAATTTCTAAAATGAAGCCCACTACTTGTTCCCTAGATCCAGTGCCAACAAAACTAGTAAAAAGTGCAAGGGATGTTCTTGCAGCGCCTATTCTAAACATTATCAATAGTTCATTATTGCATGGCACAGTACCTGATACACTAAAAGTGTCAGTCATTAAACCATTACTTAAAAAGTCAGACCTTGACCCACATATACTAAATAATTATAGGCCTATTTCAAATTTACCGTTTCTCTCTAAAATACTAGAAAAAGTAGTCGCCAGTCAGCTTCAGACACACCTTACGCATTACAATTTATTTGAGAAATTCCAGTCTGGTTTTCGCACTGGTCATAGTACAGAAACGGCACTAACACGGGTTGTAAATGACATTCTGATATCCTCTGATGAAGGAAACTCTACTGTAATTATGTTGTTGGACTTACGTGCAGCATTTAACACCATCGACCATTCTATTTTACTGCATAGGCTAGAAAATGATGATGGGCTTACAGGCACCGTTCTCGCTTGGTTTAGTTCTTACTTATCAAATCGATTCCAATATGTACAGAAATGTGCTGACAGTACTCCATCATTACACACAGAAGTTCAATATGGTGTCCCGCAGGGCTCAGTACTGGGACCTTTACTGTTTTCACTGTACATGCTTCCACTGGGATCTCTCATTAGGAAACATAATGTTAATTTTCACTCGTATGCAGATGACACCCAGTTATACCTTTCATTTAAATCAAATGAAGTTTCTCCAATGTTGTCTTTAATTAGTTGTGTTAGCGAATTAAAGGAGTGGATGAATGAGAACTACTTGTCTTTAAATACAGATAAAACAGAGATGTTAATTGTTGGAGGGAATGATGCTGATCACAACAATATTTTGTCATCATTTAACTCAGTTGGAATCCCAATTAATTTTACTGAATCAGCCAGCAATCTAGGAGTTATCTTTGACTCTAGCATGTCATTTAAAGCGCATATTACAAAGTTGTCCAAAACATGTTTCTTACATCTTAAAAATGTTAGGAAATTAAGGCGCTTTTTAAATAAACAGGATTCTGAGAAACTAATTCATGCATTTATCTCTAGTAGGATTGACTACTGCAATGCAGTGTTCACTGGATGCTCAAACTGTTCTTTATACAGCCTCCAGTTAATCCAAATTGCGGCTGTAAGAATTATTACAAGAACAAGAAAATACGAACACATAACTCCAGTTCTTAAATCCTTACACTGGCTCCCGGTTAAGTTTAGGGCAGATTTCAAAATCCTTCTTTTAACATATAAAGCATTAAATGGTCGAGGTCCGGCTTACTTGTCTGAACTTATCATGACTTACAAACCTGAGCGCACATTAAGATCTCAAGATGCCGGTCTGCTTATGATTCCAAGGATTAATAAAATAACAGTGGGAGGTCGAGCTTTTAGTTACAGGGCCCCTGAACTGTGGAATGGTCTGCCTGCTACTATAAGAGATGCCCCTTCGGTCTCAGCTTTTAAATCCCGGCTGAAGACTCACTACTTCAGTTTAGCATATCCTGACTAGAGCTGCTGATTAACTGTACAGACTGCATCTCTGTTGTTAGTCATTAGCACTTAAACATAAGTAACATGACAGTTATAATTGTATACTAACCCTCACTTATTCTGTTTTTCTTCTCGGTACTCAAATGTGGCACTTGGTGCCACGGCCCACCTGCCAAGTTGTTTTGCCTGCCTAAGGAAAAGTCATCCCAGATGGAGGATCGCAGGAATCGTGGGAAAGAGGGGTCCTTTCATCGGATGGCTGGCCCAGCACTGTTTCAGCCGTGGAATGGCCAAATGGGGGAGGCAGCTTGAAGGATGAGGTCTCCAGGACTCTACACAAATCCAAATATTATTATGGGATATATCATCTATTGTTAAATTCTGCTCTGTACTTATAAAATTTATATTTTTTATTTCTTACTATATTGAGAAATTGTTCTGTTCTGTGTACTGCATTGTATTGTATTGACCCCCTTCTTTTGACACCCACTGCACGCCCAACCTACCTGGAAAGGGTCTCTCTTTGAACTGCCTTTCCCAAGGTTTCTTCCATTTTTTCCCTACAAGGTTTTTTTGGGAGTTTTTCCTTGTCTTCTTAGAGAGTCAAGGCTGGGGGGCTGTCAAGAGGCAGGGCCTGTTAAAGCCCATTGCGGCACTTCCTGTGTGATTTTGGGCTATACAAAAATAAATTGTATTGTATTGTATTGTATTGTATCTCTCTCACAATTAATTTATTCTTTTATCATATTTTTTCTCCATAGTACTCAACATCATTTTGTGGTGGGATTCTCGTGTGACAAATCAATCTAACATTTATAAGTTGATATGAAATAGAAGTGTGATGCATGTGAATACAAGTGATTTAAAAAATTCTGAAAACAATTCATTGTCATTGAGGAAAATCTAAGAAACCAACAACACTGAAAATAAATGAGTTCCAACAATGCACCATTTAAGGAATAAAAACCCTAGTGCATACGGATTCTAATTAACAATTAACAAATTATTTACTGTCCTTAAAATAACAGTTCAATTAAATGATGGAAATGAATGCTGATTAACAAATTGGTTGAGATGCTGTGGTCCCTTAAGGCCGAAGTTGAAATCCTCTGATCTAAAGGTTAAGAACAGATTTGTTGGCATTTATAATTATTAATATCATTCAATAACCACACAAGTAGGCATTTTAGCACATAATACAAGCAGTATAATGTTGAAATGCATCCTTAAATGTAAACAATTATATGAGCTGTACCTAATAGTGGAAAGCGTGTCATTATTTTCTACTATAATTAAAATGCTCTAAAACAACATTTCTCGCCTGCAAGATGCAAAATAATTAACCTGTTTTTGAAAGTAATTATTTGCTGTGTGTCAGCTGAAAATAGAATGAAGTGTTAAAATCATGCTAACAGAACGCATTGGTGATCAGCATGCATAATCAGATGTCTCTAAGGAAAGAGTGAGGTGTTGCAATTGAAAGTCAAACTGCTTAACTGACCGTAGCATTTTGTATGGATTCAAAACATATCCAAACCCTTTCAATCTATAACTGGTACTCTTGCCTGCTAATTTATATGATAAATAGTGTGCACTCTAGCTAGGTGTTATAATTAGTGTTGAAGCCAATAAAGATCTGCAGTAAGACCTATGCTCAACAAAAGGCTGCTATTTCCTTGTACACCACAGAATTTCAAGAAGGCAGTTGACCTCATTCACAGAGAAAACGCAAGCAAAATAAATATGTCAAAGGAACATTCTAGTGAAAAATATAAGGGGTCTAGCCTTATTTCTACTACAGTACTTCTCAGTTAGTATGTGAACAGTAGTATGCATCTACACAGCATTTTTGGAGAATGAAAGAGAGAGCATTTTATAGATACTGTCTTCTCCTAACTGCTTTGATTCACTGGCTGCAAGATTTGCCAGATCCTGCCTAAGAATTCTGGCTGCTGCTCTATCAAATTCTTTTTTTTCAATTTAAAAAAAGCAGATATTTACAAGGTTGGGTGCAATGTGAGCGTGAGCTACACAAAGGTACCACAGTATGGCAGCATTAGTAATGTTGGGTTTACTGATGGCTCTAATAAACTTTTGCTGTTAGCTTCTATAAGCACTTTAAGCCCTAGACTTCACTGAGGAGTTTGGATGTAGACACTTCATGTTTCTTTAAATGACCTGAAGTTTATGTTTTACTTAAACAGAGAGAAAAGCTCAACCTAATCTATCTTTGCTGTGTTCTGGGAAACCTAACCATTGACAGTTGGAACCCCTTCTAAGTTATAGTTTATTCCAGATATTTTCATTGATAAAATGCTGTTTTGGATTCCATTTTTCGACAGGTATCTTCTGCATATATTAGGTGAACCAAGGAGTTCATGGCTAGACATTTCTGAGAGTCCTTTATCAAGCAGGGAAGGGAGGACTATGTGATGGGCTTTGTAATTTTTTTTATCACAGACAAGGCTGTTTATTGCTGCATTGTGAATTTATTTAATTCTTTGTCAGTTTCTTACCAGTGATACACATATGCAGCAGGCAGTGTGGCATAGTGGTTAAGGTTTTGGGCATTCAAACCATGAGATTGTGAGCTGAAATCCCACTACTGACACCATTTAACCATAGAGCAAGTCACTTCACCTGCCTGTGCCTCAATTAAAAAAAATAGCCAATTGTTTCTGGAATGTTGTAGGTTGTGGCTGCTTGTGTTTAAGACTATTTTTTTTTTATTTGCTCCCATCCAAAAGTCTCGGGGTACGTTTTAAAGCCCTCTACTGTATCCCTTTGAGACTTTTCCAGCCCTAGGGCAAACCCCTTTTTGACATTGTTATTTCTCACTTTTTTAGGTTGCACCAGTTCTCCATCTCTATACTATTACCCAATGGCACCACATAGTATTAACATTTTGGATAGCATTTTGCACATGACTAGATTAAAATAAATGTAATATTTGACTAATAAAAGAACATGGCCAAAGCACTATGGATACTGCCATTTCTAAGCTTTGTGTGCCATAACTTCATCTTCATTTTGATTGTAAATCATATGGACAGAACTACACCTTCAAATCTTTAATTTTGGGAGATCTTTTATTCTTTGAACCAAATTTAACAAGAAGAAAAACGTGCAAACCTAAGGTGAATATTCTGGTAGTGAATCAAAAGAGTCAAATATTCATAGCACATAAGATGACTGAATATGATCAGGGCAGAAGAAGTCTTACAAGAACTATATCTACATAATTTGTTGTGGTGAACTGTATAAGGAAAGTTTTATTTAGATTTTGAATACTTGTTAAAGCAAATGAGGGACTTTGTTCTTGATTGTCTGTCTTGACCCTTAACACTAGAATTACCAGAGCCTACGAAAAAACTCGTAGATCTGGCCCACCTTAAATCGCTTCTTAAATCCGTTCACACCTCTCCGCCAGCGTCTTTTGTCCTCTAAATGTGCTGATAAAGACATGCTGCCAGCAGCCGGCTATTCCATCCCCCCTCCGACTTAGAACGTGCACAAACTTTTCCCAGCTCATGCCTTGATTGATTATCTAGGAGTGAAGTGGAGTTTTAGAGTGGAAATAATTGATCGTTATTTGGAACACACGCATTTCATGTGTATACCGTATCTACAGTAATCTGTGTAAACACATTTTTAAAACAGAAACTTTTTCATATTTTAGTAACAAATGTTACAAAATATAGGCATAAACTATTGAATGTGTAAAGCCCGAGTTCCAAAGATCAAATAAACACTTTCACAAAAGCCTCAAAAACTATACAACAGTTTCCGTGGCGTAGCGCGCTAAGAAAAGCCTCTCAGAGCGCAGTAGCTTTGCTGTGCCTCACAGACATGAGTTCAATTCCCCGCTGGGGATAAAGTGTTACTTCTTTTTTTCTTTTTAACCTCAAACGGACATAAAATTTATAAATTGGTATGCACTGTCAGTTAATGAGATCGTTATATTTTCATGTGGGATGCTCCTTTTAAAATATTTTTTTAACAATTGAGACTGCAATTAACATGAACAACTGCCCTTATAACTTATTTTTTCAAGATCCATAACACACAGACAGACAGAGCACTGCGTAATAGAGAGACAGACAGGCAGAGATATACAAATAAACAGGGAAAGCACATGTACTGAAAGAAAAAAAAGATCAAAATGTGCATTTTTCCTGCTGCACTGAATAAGCTCACGCGCTCTAACATCACCCCTCCCCCCGATCTGACTCTCTATGTAACAGCACAAGTACAGACACAAACCAAGTGCATGTGTGTACTGCATAATATTAACAAAAAGAGCAGCTTACTACTGAAAATGGCAAATATAGGAGTGAGTGGGGATCGAACCGGGACCTCTTGATTACACTTGGTTTGTGTCTGTACTTGTGCTGTTACTTAGATCGGGGGGAGGGGTGATGTTAGAGCGCGTGAGCTTATTCAGTGCAGCAGGAAAAATGCACATGTTGATCTTTTTTTTCTTTCAGTACATGTGCTTTCCCTGTTTATTTGTATATCTCTGCCTGTCTGTCTCTCTATTACGCAGTGCTCTGTCTGTCTGTGTATTATGGATCTGGAAAAAATAAGTTATAAGGGCAGTTGTTCATGTTAATTGCAGTCTCAATTGTTAAAAAAATATTTTAAAAGGAGCATCCCACATGAAAATATAACGATCTCATTAACTGACAGTGCATACCAATTTATAAATTTTATGTCCGTTTGAGGTTAAAAGAAGTAACACTTTAACCCAAGCGGGGAACTGAACTCATGTCTGCAAGGCACAGCAAAGCTACTGCACTCTGAGAGGCAAATCTTAGCACGCTACGCCACAGAAACTGTTGTATAGTTCTTGAGGCTTTTGTGAAAGTGTTTATTTGATCTTTGGAACTCGGGCTTTACACATTCTATAGTTTATGCCTATATTTTGTAACATTTATTACTAAAATATGAAAAAGTTTCTGTTTTAACAATGTGTTTACACAGATTACTGTAGAAACGGTACACACATGAAATGCGTGTGTTCCAAATAACGATCTATTATTTCCGCTCTAAAACTCCACTTCACTCCCAGATAATCAATCAAGGCATGAGCTGGGAAAAGTTTGTGCACGTTCTAAGTCGGAGGGGGGATAGAATAGCCGGCTACTGGAAGCTTGTCTTTATCAGCACATTTAGAGGACAAAAGACGCTGGCAGAGAGGTGTGAACAGATTTAAGAACCGATTTAAGGTGGGCCGGATCTACGAGTTTTTTCGTAGGCTCTGGTAATTCTAGTGTTAAAAAGACCCTTTGACACTAGAATCCCTGATGCCTACAAAAAAAGTAATCCTGGACCACCTTAAATTCCTTCGCACCTCTCCATTAGCGTCTTTTGTTTTGCAAATGTGTCAATCAGCTCAACCAGCAAGCAGCCTGCTATCCCATCCCCCCATTGCCGCAACTCAAGTCAGACAAAACATTCTCCCATTTCGTCTGTTCATCTGGATGTGAGGTGCCTGGAGTTGTTTAGTGTAAATAATATCATTATTTGGAACAGATGTATTTCATGTGTGTTCCATGTCTACAATGATCTATGTAAATGTAGGATGACAGGCAATGCAAGGCATGAAATGTTGAACACATAGCTAAAACAGAAACTTTTTTCTGTTATAGTACTAATGACAAAATTTTGTCAAGAAGTATATAATGTGTGAAGACTGAAGTCCAAACTAAACACTTTCACAAAAGGTACAAGTATAACAAAATAAGTGCATTTTTATTCAAGAATATAACAGAAGAAAAACAAATCAGGTTATGGTACAATGGTGACACAACTGTTTGGGTGGTGCAGAGGTAAGAACTGCTGACTCATATTCAAGATGTTATTGGTTCAATTCCGGGCACTTCCTAGATTTACCATTTTGAGTAATAAGCTGCTATTATTGTCACTATTATAGAATAAAAACATACATTTGATTTGAGTCTGTAAATTTATGGTACTTGTAAAGTCACGTTCATGCTCCTCCCGATCTGACATTGCTGTTTTCAAATAAAGACATGCAATAACAGAGGTGAATCGTGATTGGAGAAAGAGAACAGAAGTCCTCCCCACAAGAAATATCCACTCACACAACGCAGCTACACCAGGCGTAAAGGCGAAAGATCGGGCGTCATCCTGCCAGTGAATCTGTTACAAACATACCCTTCAACGAAACAGCAGGGCTTAAAGTGCTCGCCAAGGTATCGTTCAAAGTTCCATTTGCGATTATGTTTCTTGATGGTCTTTATATGAAAAACATTTATATGTTACTTATATAAACTCCACATCGAATGTTGTTTACATATATTTATTTACTTATCTTCCTACAGTGTAAAGTCAAAGTAGATTGCAGAGCTTCCTGTGTTTGATGGACATAGGCATGCTTGCTGCATGTGCTGATCAACACATTTGCAAAATAAAAGATGCTAATGGAGAGGTGCGAAGGAATTTAAGGTGGCCCTAGATTACGACTTTTTTCATAGGCTTCAGGCATTTTAGTGTTAACAATTTTGAGTATTCCCTTAGTACAGAGTAAAGAAGACATTCTTGTTAGTGCACAATTAACTTGGATATGGAGATTTATATAAAAACAAGTATAACCCATAGCACAACCAAGGAGGGACATTGCTCTCCTGACAGCTCTCTCCACCCCCTGCTAGTGCTTGATTTAACATTGTGATTTGTCTGTTCTGTGACACTGGGTGTCAAATGCCAACCAGAGGCAAACAGTGAAAAGGAGTTAACCAGACAATATTTGGAACAGTTCTTATTGTTCTTGAGAAAAACCAAGGCATCGGATTTAAGATTCACAGAGGAATCCAGTAGATAAATAAGCAGGTACCATTATTGAAAATATACTTCACATGGTGCTATACTATATAGAGCTGTTACATTTCTCAAGGCTGAAGACCATGGTAACTTGTGCATTGTTATAAGATCCCAAGCAACTCCCCTTTTTATTTGACATGCTTCTTAATATGAGGTGCAGCAATTATTGATTCTTTTTGTTTTGGGGGTTAATTAAGTGTAATTCACAGAATCACTATTAGGTCTACTGTACTGTTGCACTGGCTTCACTGGTGGTTGAGGAGCCCTTTTACTGATGTTTGCTTTTTTTTTTCATTATCTCTCATGCATTGCAAGAGATGGATGTCTGAGACAGGTGTTCTGCATATTTATTACCTAACCAAGATATCCTGTACTTAGTAAACCCAAGAGGAGATAATTACAAGTATGTTAAATACATAAGCAGGGATCAAGGGGTCAGAAAGAAAAGGAAAAGATAGCTAAATATACATCAAAGTCTAAGCAGTTCTCAATTTCACTTCAGACTGAGTTGGAAGAGACAGGCGAAGAGACAGATCCACGAAGACCTCATTCTGTAGCATTTGCTCCAGCTGACAAAACTGAGAGTGAAACAGGCAATGAGAATTCGTCGATCTCAGGCAAGATTATGAGATTGAGTTTAGCCTCTTTATCCATGCTGTTAACTACGACCAACACCAATTGTAAGTCAACAGAGTCAACTCAAATAGAATATGTAAATAGAATAAGATGGAAACAAGCTATATGTGCTGAAGGTGTTGATTACCATACTCATGGCCAAATAAGTGATGTAAAGACGATATACACAAGAGAACAGACACAATTGATATCAGAATGAACAGCAGAATAGACTGTTAAAATAATAGTATTAGGTGATCATGTAGAAGAAGTTAAACAAACGTTTATGGCTTGTACTGAAGAAGTTGAACAATTGACATCTACTACTGACAAAAAAACAACTGCAGCAACTACTATAGAATCCGAATGCAAAGTGCTCAGTGATAAACAAGCTGCACTGAAAGACAGATATAGAAGGAACAACATCAGAATCAAAGGTCTCCATGAAAACCATAAATGTCCAAAACCAATGAAATTAATAGCTGAATTATTTTCTTAAATAACTGGAGAGGACACTGAGATCTCAGTGGCTTATTACATAAGTGGCTTGAATGCCTCAAAATGAAGAATTTACAGGTTAAAGAAAACTTGATATCAATCCTTGGACAGAGAGAGGAGATTATATTTGAAAATAACCGCATTCGTATTTTCCAGATTTCTATCCTTTAACACTGGAATTCCTGCAGCCTACGAAAAAGCTCACAATCCCAGCCCACCTTAAATCCTTTCGCACCTCTACCATCAGTATCTTTTGTTTTGTAAATGTGTCGATCAGCACAAGCAGCCTGCTGCGCCATCCCCCACCTTGACGGAGCTCAGCTTACAGGCAAAAAGGTCTGCCAGCTCAAGCGATGCCTCCTTATGTGCGTGTGAGATCTGGAGTTGTATAAAGTAAATAATACAGTATATTGTTATTTGGAATACATGTATTTCATGTGTGTTCTGTGTCTACAAAGATCTGGGTAAGTGCAGGATGAAAGGAAATGCGAGAAATGTAAGAATTGCTGAACACATACCTAAACCAGAAACTTTGTCGATGTTATACTTAAATGACGAGAAGTGTGTAATATGTGAAGACTTTAATCCAAATATCAAATAAACATGTGCACTCTTATTGAAGAATATAACCAAAGAAAAAATAAAGCATTCAATTTACATGTAGCTGTCAATCAACAGGGAATTTACATGTATTCTTGAATGGTGCAGAGGTAAGTACTGCTGTCTTATAACCTGAAGGTCCTGGGTTCGAGACTGGGCACTCCTTGTTTTGAGTAGTGAGCTACTAATATTATCATTATTTCTACAATACAATAAAAATATACATTTGATTTGAGTCTGTAACACCCAGTGTAAATTTTGACTACTTGTAAAAGTTAGCACTTGTTTTTTTATTATTCAGTTTTATTCCCTCAGTGACGTTCATGTAGTACAACAAACTTGCCTCTTCCTCTCTGTGTTGATGGCACTTATCTCCATTCTTTACACAAGAGCAGCGCTGTGGCTGATGCCTGCTCAGAACATCAAACTTTTAGCCAAGCATTAATTATCATCTTTCCAAAGAAAAATAAGGATTTATTACAATGTGCATCATACAGATCTATTTCACTTCAGACTAACTATGATAAGATACTCTCCAAAGATCTAGCTAGTTCATCCACAAACTCTAAATACCTGAGAACATTGGACAAGGTTGATTTAGACTACCTATTTACCGCATTGCACAAATTTGGGTTTGGCCCAAATATAAGTGCGTAGATAAAACTACTTTATACTAGTCCATAAGCCTCTGTTTGTATGAACAACATTATTTCAAACTACTTCAAGTTAGAATGTGGAACTCGACAACTGTGTCCCCTATCACCATTGACTTTTGCAATTGCCACTGAGCCATTGGCCATTCACATTCAAAATTCATTAGAGATAAAGGAGATTACCAGAGAAGGACTTGAACAGAAAATATCACTTTATGCAGATGACATGATACTGTATATATCAGACCCAAAAACGTCTGTATTAGTAGTCCTAAATGCACTAGCAAAATTTCAAAAGATATCTGGACTCAAAATTAATTTGAATAGGAGTGTGCTTTTTCCAGTAAACTCTCTAGCACACAATATTAGACTGTACACATACCCATTAACTTAAGTAGATCAGTTTAAATACCAAGGAGTAAACATCACAAGCAAATATAAAAATCTTTTCCAACAAAAGTTTGCTATCAGCACTGAAAGAAATTAAAGAAGATGTGGACAGATGGTCTACCCTCCATCGCACATTAGCAGGGAGAATCAGCATTGTCAAGATGAACATCCTTCCCAAGCTTCTTTTTGTATTTCAGAGAATCCCCATATACATTAACAAAATGTTCTTTATGAAATAAGACTCAATTATAACCTAATTTATTTGGAATTCAAAAAATCCAGACATTCAAAGAGTAATTCTGCAAAGAAGCAGAAGGTGGCATGGCACTACATTACTTTCAATTACATTACTGGGCGGCAAATATATAGGATATAAACATCTGGAAATTGACACAAATTAACGAATATACACAAACCTGGTCTGCAACAGAAATAAAATTTTGCTGCAGTTCTTTATATACCCTGGTTTGTGCCCCAGTAAATACAAATTATTGTCCATATATTAATAATCCAGCTGTCCATCAATCACTCAGAATATGGAACCAATGCAGGAAACACTTTAACACAATAATGGTACCTCACTCCCAGATAAACAAGGCTTTAGGTGGGAGAGCGACTTTTGCCGTTTCTGTGGTGGTGGGAGAATGGAATAGTAGGCCACTTGCTGCTTGCACTTATCGACACATTTACAACACAAAAGATGCTGACGGAGAGGTGCAAATGGATTTAAGGTGGGTCGGGTTTATGAGTTTTTTCATAGGCTTTGGTAATTCTAGTGTTAAGGCAGGGAAGCTTTTATTTGTTGCACTTCTACATGATAATCTCCTTTTTCTAATCATCTAACCATCTCAAACCTACAGAGTGTTTACTGTTTGGGAAATGTCCAGAATTAAAACACTTAGAGAATTGTATATAGATAATGTCTTTGCATCTTATGAACAATTGTGTTTCTTACGGTGGCCCGGAGGGGCAAAGCGTGAAAAAAACACACACAATAAACATTAACAAAAAACACATAAAACAAATTAACAAAAACACACACAACAAATTAATAAAAAACACATAAAACAAATTAACATGAAACACATAGAACAAATTAACATGAAACACAGAACAAATGAACAAAAACACACACAACAAATTAATAAAAAACACATAAAACAAATTAACATGAAACACATAGAACAAATTAAAAAGAAAACGGAAGTGGACTCTCAAAACGGAAATGACATAGTTTTAATGAAGAGAAAAGGAGAAGGGAGCTAGAACTTTATACACCCATTCAATCCATTTTGTTATTTCGCTATTTTACACTACTGTACTGTGTAATGTAATATGTTTTGTCCGTTTTGTGGCGTTTCCATAGTTCAGCAGGCATTATTTTGCCAGAGCTGTGGAAAATCTGTAACTTTTCTGCCCCAAGAATTAAAAGACGCTGTTGGGTCTTCAGTGGAAAAATTAGAAACAACCCACAGAGGCAAGTATCAAGCCAGGGAGTGTCGTTTGCATAAACTTTATTGCGGTTTCTTAATCAACATTCTCTTTGACTCTGATTAAATGCAGAGACAGGGACAACCCTACAGGAGTTCCTGAGATTTCGAAGCTTAAAACAAAGTGAGCGGCTTCAGACATCAGTTAAGCGAAGAATTACTAAAAATGTTCAGGTACGTTTGCAGTTCTACTGTTGACATTGTGGTGTGACTATTCAGCAGCAGTGATTTTCACAAATTAATTTATGAAGAATTTTGTATTTTTTATACAATTAAAAAAAAAGAAATTATCACAATGTTTCTTTGTTAGTCAGATTTTCGTGGACGGCATGAAGTGAGTGTTTGTTAGGGAGATAAAAACTTATTTGTAAAATGATGGCAGTGGGACTCAGGCAGGTGGAAATTGTGACTTCTTATCGAGATTATTTTAACGGCACACTAAGCCAGTGTTTCTGACCCATTGGTCATTTCACCGACTGACTTGATTTACACTATAATGTCTTCACAATTCCACCCCATTTTAACCGGCGGTACCAACAGCATTGCGCGATTATTTTTCCCGTTTATATTCGCGCGAATTTGACTAATTTGATTTATACGTGTGGGTCATCAATGAACATCTAAGTAAAACTGGGTCATAAGGCCATAAAGGTTGAGAACCACTGCTTTAATGCTTCCACGGTTTTACACTGCAGGTCCAGTTAAACTTCCAGACACACACTTGGAGCTAGGAGCGACATGTCAGCCTCTCCATTTCAGTCGAGATAGTAATTGAAATTTCGAATCATAACATTTTACATATTTTGGAATTCAAATCTGTAATAGCAGCGTTACAGCACACGGCTTTATTTTTTTATTACGTGACTGAAGTTAGCCGCTCATTCGAAGCTACTTACTCGACAGGCCTTGCAGAGCAGCTGCTCGCTGCTTTGACGAAAAAGTACTTTTGTAACAGTGATGTAAGCGACATTTCTGTGTTACACAGATAATTTTTATACGTGTCAAAAAAAAAAAAACGAACTGAAAGTTCTTTTTCATATAGCGCAGTTCTTACTTTACTGTTTGACCAGGACAAATACTACAATAGTAAAAATGTCAGCACTATCCTGATCAGAAAATTTTACCAGTTTAACATTGACCTGACCTTGAAATCTCAGGTCTTAGTGACCATTAAAACGAAATGCATATTCAAGCTGTCTACTCAGAGTTACACTTGAGACCTGTTTATTATCTCTGATGGGAGGTCTTAGTTGAAAACAATTTATCTTTACAAAAAGAAACTTCAAAAAGCCTATATACCTGATCAACAGTATTAATTTAACAAATGTGTGCTCTGTATTTACACCCATGAGAAATAAATTATATCCATTCCCAAAAAGTTTATCTTTTTATATTAACAGTGGGATAGTTGAATAAGATGTGTACAATAAAACTGCATTTTTATCCATAAATAATGTGTGGAGTTGTGCGTGATGTCTTGTAATAATGGAGCATATAAAGCCTGATTTAGGATTTTGTAATATGTGATGTACTTTCTGGGGCTTGTCCAAAACTTACAAGGTTCTACAGGTTTTGCTTAAGTGTGACACATAATCAAATAATTCCTCAGCACTTAGTTTTAAAAGTTTTAATAAGATTCAAAGCTAAACAGTTCACACAAAAATAAAGTTAAAAATGATTACAAGGAAAGGGGAAGTTGTGTATAACTTATATATACACACACACACACATATATACATATACACACACACACACACACATATATATATATATATATATATATATATATATATATGTATATATGTATATATGTGTGTGTGTATATATATATATATATATATATATATATATATATATATATATATATATATATATATATATGTGTGTGTGTGTGTATATATATGAGGGACATACAAAATGTTTCCACACTTTTTTTTTTATCTCCATTTATTACGAATTTCCAAAACAAATGACATCACTTTTCTACACAGTCACCTTTTCCCAGCATCATACCAACTTTTTAATGCTCAATTCCTCCTCCTCCCACCTTCACCGTTACCAACGAAAATATAAAAGTGCAGAAACTTTTTGAACTTCCCTTGTATAAAGTTCATTTAAGACTCGCATATCCTGTTTTTTGTAAGCTAATGTGAGAGTCCATGCCTCTGTCAGAGAAGCTATTTCCTAACTGCCTAATTAACAATCACAGAAATAGCTAAGAAAGGCCTATTACATTTTAGCTTATGGGTGGTGAAAGATTATACCATCCTGTAAGTAACTGTGAAATTTGTATTCAATTCAAATTAAGCAAACATTTGTGTGAATTTTAACATTAACATTAACTTTCTGAGATTGGTTCTCACATGTACATTATTCTAAAACTATGGGGGGGGGGGGAGAGTAAAGCATTACAAATTAAGTATTAAAGTTTAGCATAAATATTTTACTTATATTTTTATAAATATGTAAAAAAAATTCTGTTTCAGGTCAATGTGGGTATTATGAGTGTCCATGATAAAATACTTAAAAAGGAAAGAGGAAAAACATTGCCATTAGTGATTTCATCAGAAAGTTCTGCACAACAGCTGCTTGAGGCAGCAGAAGTAAAGCTTAAGACATTTCATCATCTTCCCCATATTTCATATGTTATTCTCCATTCTGATGGATTAGAAGTGGATAAAGTTCCTGGATCTGAAGAGAATTTTACTATTCAATCATTCAAAGATGCAATTGGAAAGCCCTTCAACAGGTTAACATTTTTTATCTGTGCAGAGAAAGACTACAAAACACTCCGTAAGTAAAAAATAGTGCAATGCCAATAAAAGAGTCAAATAATAATATTAATGACTTTATACATGTGCATAATTTCAGAAAATCAAGTTGAAATATCAGAAAAGATGATTTAATTTAACTTTGTACAAATTAAGTACAATTTATGTAATTAATATATTGCTGATTAGTCATTGACTATGAACTATTTAATTTTGAAGGTCAAGGGGATGAGACTGACAATGAAGTTATTATTCATCCAAGATGGAGCATGAATAGAGACAACTTAGAAGACACCTTGGTACATTTTGTAATAATATTCTCTACGTGTTTATTAATCTTGTGTGTCCATCCATCCTTCCCTTCATTACATAACATGTTCATCTATTTCAGGGTTGTGGGTAGCATTTGAAGCAAGGTGGTAATGAGGTGCTAAAACCTAAAGCTGCACATTTTTAGTCTGTACAAATCATTAAATAGAAATAATGGAGAGCATTTTTTCTATCTGTTGTAGCCATTATGTCATAGTTCACCAAGAGAGGAATCTAAGCCTGACCAACAAAAGGTAATATAGGAATCTTGTGTTTTAACTTGTTTGTCATTGTTTGTACACCTCTTCACAGTAATAATAATAATAATATCAATTTTGTATATTTATATAGCATTTAACATAAACATTTAACATAAACCACTGGATGATGCAACAGCAGCCATTTTTACACCAGCATGCTCACCACACATTAGCTGTTAGGTAGTGAAAGGGTGAAAGAGATAGACAATTAGAGATGGGAGATAATTAGGGGAGCAGAATGGCCAGGCTGTGGTGGACAATTTAACCAGAACATCAGGGAACATCCTGCTCTTTTTTGAAAGATGCCCAGAGATCTTGACTGAGCACAGAGTCAGGACTTCGGTTTTATGTCTCATCCAAAGGACAATGCCATTTTTACAGCACAGTGTCCCTGTCATTGCACTGGAGAATTGGGATCCACACACAGACCACAGGATAAGCGCCCCATGCTGGCCTCACTAACACCTCTTCCAGCAGCAACTCCAACTTTTTGCTGGTGGTCTCCCATCCAAGTACTGTCAGGGCCTGAACATGCTGAGCTTCCAGTGGATGACCTGTTCTGAAGTACAAATGGTATGGCCTTTGCTCATCCTTGAAAAAGGTCCCAATGACACTCTCATACATTCAGTTAATAAATCCCCCAAAACACATATTTTGTTATTTTTTTTAAGTTGCAGTAGACAATGGTAAGGTGTAAAACACTTTGAGTAAATGTTTTAAACTTATGTTTCTTGAAGCTTGACTGTATTTGTACCTCAGATTTCAGTAGTAGTAAATGTGTTACCAAAATAAAGCAAAAACACTGAATTCTACAAATAAATGTAGTTATGTTCTGAGAATCAAATATTAATTTTTCCTCTTTAGATTTCAGTCCCAATTAGTGAAAAGCAATTAGACAAATGCACCACAGAAACATCGACAAGTTCATCATACCTGACTGGGTCACAGTGCTACAGGTTAGACCATAAAAATTAAACTTTCATAATTTTGTGTTTCATTATTGATTTTTCTCCCTGTTAACTGAAATATCTGTAATGCATAATTATTACCATAACACAGCAACTACATAGACTTTTATTCACCCATTGTCATTGAGGACAAGGAAAGCTCCTCTGAAGAAGAGTCTGAAAACATAGTAAGGTAGGAGACAAATTATTTTCTGTTTCTTTTTTCCAGTGATACTTTATAAATGCCATAAGCCATCACCCTTTCTTGTTTCATGAAACTGTTGTAAACTGACGTATGTGTAAATCAGCTGTCACAGGTTTTAATTTGGGAATGGCAATTTGACACCACAATGAAAATTCTTTCTTGTTGGATATCCATCCATCCATCCATTATCCAACCCGCTAGATCCTAACTACAGGGTCACGGGGGTCTGCTGGAGCCAATCCCAGCCAACACAGGACGCAAGGCAGGAAACAAACCCTGGGCAGGGTGCCAGCCCACCGCAGGGCACACATACACACTCACACACCAAGCACACACTAGGGACAATTTAGGATCACCAGTGCACCTAAACTGCATGTCTTTGGACTGTGGGAGGAACCCACACAGACATGGGAAGAACATGCAAACTCCACGTAGGGAGGACCCGGGAAGCAAACCCAGGTCTCCTTACTGTGAGGCAGCAGTGCTACCCACTGCGCCACTGTGCTGCCATCTTGTTGGATAGTATTTTTCAATATTAATCACAAGCAGTTGTCCACACGTGCATGATTGTTCTAGGCTGATGAATGTATTAGTAAATGCAACCCATAATTGTACTTTTTTTTTTTTTATTAAAGTATTAAAGATCCATCAGTTGATGTGAAAGCAATTTTGACTGATCTGGCCATGCAAATACTACCTAATAAAGTTTCAAGATTCAATATCAACAGAGGAGATCTTTGGGAAGGAGCCCTGCGTGGATTTAAGAGACAGTCCTATGATCCGACTTACACAGTGCTGGTGAAATTTACAGATGATTATGGTGTAAATGAAGATGGAATTGATGCAGGTGGCCCAAAAAGGGAATTTCTACAGTTGTTGATGTGTCACTTAAAAGGACACAGTTTACTTGAAGGGAAAGAGAATGAGAAATTTTTGCGATGTGACAGTACAGGCAGGTACAATTTATTTACTGGGTAACCCTTACTAATGAAGCATGATACTCCAAATATAAACTGCTGTACTCAGTTTGAGGATTTGTCATAGTCATTTATTGTAGTTTTAAAAATGTAATTAATCATTTGTCATTTGCTTGTGGCTATTCAGTTACTGTTTAAAATGTATTCAGTGAGTTATACAATCTATGTTTGAAACTTTTGTGAAACACAGTTTTGTTTCAAATGTATGTCTAATTTAATATAGATTCTCTGTGCACCTACAGTACTTCCATACATTACTTGCAATAACCATTTACTGAGGAAAAAGTGTAACATACTAACTTACTCCCTCTCTCTTCACTTAATTCCCAAACTACTCTGAATTGGCCCTTTTTTCAATCCAGAGAAGCAGTAGGCCTCGTAGTCAAGTGTTAGACTTTCATTGAGTACCCATAACTCCTACTCAAAAGTCAATGATGGAGATGTAAACTGGTAAGATGGCCAATTAGAAGATTTCACAAAGATCTAACTTCCTTTTTACAACACCATCATTTGTAAGAATGATTTCTAAATCATGCAGTCACCTCGCCTTACATATGAACAAGAGCCCAGGATGTCTAAACGTTTCCACGTGCGTCATGCAAAGAGCAAGTCACTCCATTCTGGAAAATGAACCACAGCCTCAGATTAGAAGGTTCTATTTCTTAATTGTTATTATGTATGTTATGCCAAAAAAGAGAAGGGCACATTCTGAGAAACAGAGTTCCAAAAGGACCAGGATATAAATTAAATAATCTAAATCTTAAAGGAGTTGAGGTTAAAGCCAGGAAAGCAACTAATCAAATTACTAAAGCCCAATACACAATCCAGAAGCCTAGTCAGTAAATCAGCAAAGGTTCTGAGTCTTATATAACAAAAAAAAAAAAACTTTTTACATGCACACATTTTCATTTGACTATGCAGAAACTTGTACACTCGCTGATCAGCACTACTGCAAACTTGTGATGGTGGTAGTATGACAGTGAAAATGATAATACAGCCACAATCACATGGTAAATTTAAAAATGGCAGATTGTGTATCTAAAAATATACAAAGTGACAGCATTTTGACATCACAAAGTAACAAAAAAGGCAATATCAAAACAAAAATAAAAATACAGAACAATAGCATCAATGGATGCTACACCAATATGCTAGAATGTAACACTAAGACATAAACCACTGTAGCGTGTGCTAGAGATCAAAGTCAAGAAGACAACATGATCTTCAAACAGTGCAGATGCAATACTCAGTTGCCCAAATTCAATACTGTGCAATCCCATCCATAAAATTTGCAAGCAAGAGGTGAGTCAAGACCTTTTAAAACAACTTGGTGACCCTCACCTTGATGTGATGGAACATACCCCTGAAACCTTGAGGACACTTTCACCCACTGCAGGAACGAGATATGGAGGTGGTGTTTGCTGGTGAGTGCCTCTAGATAGTAAGGGATGACAGATAGGGCTTAGGTGCAATGGAAGTTGCCTGACAAGCAAGTGTGAGACAAATGTAGACATAAATAATGTAAGTAATTCTATTGACTTTCAAAAGCCCCAATTTCTAGGTCTTCCATTAACAAATATCCCAGTTATGCCTGACATTCTGGTCTTAACAGCACTGCAAATATTAGAATGATATGCAATAACAAGGGCGATGGAGGGGAGCATTACATCTTTCTCTTGACCCTTTCTAGAAAGTGTCATGCCTGTTGTACCAGACTCATATAAACTTGTATTTACCTTATGTATACCTCATATTAACACGGCCAATCTTGGTTATGAAAATACTTCTTCATCACCTTATTGTTCCAACCTCATAAATTCTTTTAAGTCAGTCCTGATGAGGCAAAGACAGGATAAAGGAATTTTGTATTGTTGTAGTGAAATTGTACAGTGAAATTCTTACTTGCATGTCCACACAACATGCAACAAGTTGCCACTCTCAGGTGCTATGATAAACAAGAATGTTACATAACTTCAACATTTTACAGAAACACACAAATCAGCTAACCCCTTGTATATACAGTAGAGGGTGAGTAGACAATGGAAGGATGCAGGAATATACCACACAAGAAAAATCGATGGACACCTGCTCTTGTATTATATATTAATTGGGTTTTTCTTTGAGCGTGTGTGTGTTTAATTTCAAAGGTAGTTACAAAATAGATGGTAAAACCATTTTGTCTACTTTTAGGACTTGCCAAGGATGAGTATTACATCATTGGAAGAATAATTGCTGTGTCACTTGTCCATGGTGGCCCTGCTCCACACTTTTTCTCCAGACATTTTCTAGAATACATCTGTGGTAAAACAGATGTTTCACCATCTATTCAAGATGTCACAGATCCAGACATTCAGAATGTGCTTCAGGAGGTAAGAGTTTTAATTTAATTTGATTAATAAATTGTCATTATATCAGTAATGGAAATTTTGTAAAACTATTGTTTACAAATGGAGTTTAATGGAGTGTACTTTTTAAAAACAGATAGTGTCATCCACATCTTTGTCAATCCTGAGAGACATCATGGCAAAACACAGCACAGTGCTCCTTTTGGCTGGATGTCTTCATAGCATAAAAGACATCGGAGAGAGAGAAAGTGTTGTGCAAGATTTTTTAAAATGGTACCTCTTTTCAAGAAATGCTGCATGCATTGAAAGGTACATACACCATAAAATTAAGTAAATATCCTGAGCGGTTTTTGATTCTCTAAAATGGGCAGATACATTTACTGTATATTGTATGAAACATGACAGTGACAACTATTTTTTTAATATATTCAAAGATGGATTGTCAACCCTCAATGTGCTTCAGAAAATTATAGAAAGTCCATCAGCGTTTGAACCTTATTTGTGCTTCAGTACTCAAAGTCTCAGCTCTGAGCTCATTGAAAGCATCTTCAGAGTTGAATTTAGTGTGGCGGGTAGCAACAAGAGACGCGAAGAAGGAAGGATAGCATCTTACTGGGCAGATTATCTGCTAGATATTGAAGGTGCCAAACAGTGATTTTCTATTCTTATACAAAGGCATAGAAAGATATGTTTATTGTGCTACATATTAAAGTTATCTAATTTTAATAACTCAAATTGTGCAGATTTTAATTTGAAGGAATTTATGCACCATAGATTAAAGAGCAAACAAATTCATAAATAAACTTTTCTTAGATGTTTTCAAAAAAATTATATCTATTATTGTAGTACTTGATGGTTTCAGAAGTAACTACTATCATAATTGGCAATAAAATTGTGTAAGAAGTAGTAAATATATTGTCTTAACATCAGAACTAGTGTATTGTTCAGTGTACTGTTCAGTCATAATTAGGCATGTTTTTGTTCTCTGTTTAAATAAATACTTAAATCAAAAGTGATTTTAAAAAGCTGCTTTTTACTCAGTGTTATATGTAGTTATCACAGAAAAGAATTTCAATCTCATGTTTCTATGGAGAAAAAAGGTAAGGAAATTGCTGCTAAAATAGGAGTCAAATGGATTAATGCTGACCAACAGCAAACAATATCAAAACATAAAAACTCAAATTATTTGTGAAATTATAATTTTTGGTTAGAATATTTCTTTAACCTACCTTGATGTTACATCATTAAAAGATATTTCTGTTGTGTTCCCTTTGTCCTCCTAAGGTAACATCTCGTCTACAGATCCAACTTTAGAAGATATTGTCATGTTTGCAACAGGACTGAAGATGATTCCACCACTGGGATTTGAGCCAAGGCCAACAATAAAATTCCTGCATGATAATTCCCTGTTTCCAACTGCCAACACTTGCAGCAATACATTATGCTTGCCACTACATTCATCATATGACAGTTTCAAATTTCATATTAGCTTTGGAATTTTGAATTCTCCAGGCTTTGGGCTTTATTGATCAACAATTTGTTTATCTTTAAATGCAAAATGCTGTTTAATTGAAAGGCAATTTATTGATGTTGGCTGACTGTTTTATTAATAAGGTTGACAATATAAATGAAGTATTTTGCACATACAAAGTATACATTGTTCCAAGCTATTGTTACTGCTGGTGGTTTACAGATTGAAGTTCTTCAGTCAAAATTTCTGTACTTTATGGCAAGCCAAATTAACATTTAGTGATATCTCAAAATGAATTACAGATATCTAAAAATGCATCTATTTTAAGAAATCTAAAAAGCATTTTATGATATTTCAAATAGATTTCAAGATATCTTGAAATGATGTGCTGTACATTTTGAAATATGTGAAATGCATTTTAAGATATTTTAAATGCAATTCGAGATATCTCAAAATCATTTCCTGTAAAACTGCCTATTCTTTCAATGGGACTTCCTGTCTATTTTAAGATATCTCAAAATGTATTTGAGATATTTTAAAATGTGCAGGAAGTTATGTTGAGATATCTGAAAATACATTTTCAGATATCTCAACATCACTTCCTGCTCATTTCAAGATATCTCAAATACATTTTAAGATATCTTGTAATAAACAAGAAGTTCCATTGAAATAATAGGCAGTTTTACAAGAAATGATTTTGAGTTATCTTGAAATGCATTTAAAATATCTTAAAATGCACAAAAGTCAATTTAAGATATCTGAAAATTATCTGACACAATTATTTTGAGATATTTGAAAATGTATTTGAGATATCTTGAAATGCATTTGAGATATCTCAAAATGTATTGCACATACCTTAAAATGTGAAGGAAATTATTTTAAGATATCTTAAAGTGAGTTTCAGATATTTTAAAAAGTAAATTACATTTTAAGATATCTGAAACTCATTTTGAGATATCTCTAAATGTTAATTTGGATTGCCATAGTACTTTTTTGCACAAGTTAACAAAACTGATCTAAGTGTTTTTTAACTTATACATGTTTTGCTTTTTTTGAAAGCTTGCATCTGCTGTATTGCTGTTATCAAACATTTGCCTTTTCCTTCAATTTAAAGAATAAATCAAGGGCATCTTCCCAGACTTGTGGTGTTTGAAGGTCATATTGTTCTTTCACATATGTGAGGTAATCTTGTATATCTTCATCTCCACAAAGACCAACAGTTTCACATTGGTCCCTCAGGTCCTGAAGCTGCTGCTGTGCAACGTGAAAACCACAATCCCTTGACCAAAACCTATAATATAGGAATATAAACATTCAATGGCAAAATTAAATCTTTGCTTAAAAATATGATATGTACTTAAACTGATACTAAAAAAATAAATTAGGACCAGTACCTTCATTTGCTCAGTGGACAAGAAAGCTTTAAAGTTGCTAAATATCCCAATATATGGAAATGATCAGAACATGTTTGGTAAATGTTGATAAATGACACAATAACTACAAATGTTGCCAACTTTCTTGTTAAAAAAACAAAGTTTGAATGTGCATAGTCTGTATAAACAACAGCATAAATTATTATGCTATAAAACCAAAAAGGTGTGTATTTGTTTAAAACAGAATATATAGATACAATTTAAAGAACCACAATAAGGCAGGAACAATCCGTGTACATGGCGTCAGTCCATCACAGGCAAGCAAATCTTTTCCTACAAACGCAGAATCGAGGTTCGTCAGTGAGGGGTTTAATCAAATCTGTGTGTCGTTAAGCAGACTTAATATGAAACCCCTCACATTGCAAAGTGCCAGTGTCAAATGAACTCTCACATTATTTAAGTAACCGTTTAAGACTTAATAAACCTAAAATGTTTGTATTCCACTATTCTACTGACCTTCTTTGATCGAGGGCTATGCTATAGAGTACTGTGAAAGGCTGCATTGTTTGATCCACTTTAGAGACACAGAAAACAGACAGGCGTGACTAGATGCTTGTAGCGGTTTATTATTGCAGCCGCAAAAAAAGTTCCAGTTTTCATTTTTATTCTCTTCCGTTCTCCCAGATCCCTCAAGCAGCTAACCACTGCAGAAAGCGCCAAAGCAACGTTAAATCAAGCGGCATCCCTGATGGACATTCAAACAATAAACTTGAAAATATATAATCACTACATGATTCTATACGCTATTGGCTGTCAGTGCATTGCAAGTTCTGGTAACTGAACGGCTTACTGAGGAAGGTCTCATTCCTAGTGAATTTCATAATATTGTAAAACGAACAGGCCGATTCTCACACACATTCACGCGTGTAACTCATTTCGAGAAAGCCAGTGAGAGTCTAGAAATGCTATTCTCACGAGTGTAACTGCCTTCTCACCGATAAAAGGTGTTCGAGAAACCGTTCCAAGTACTCCCTTGTGTTCGGTGCTTGAGAAACCTGAAACCACTCACATTGAATCTAAAGGTGACGGTTTTAACAACTGTGTTGCACTGTTATCAAAACAGTCGATTTTGTCTTGCCTCCTTTTAAGGCAAAACCATCTCGTATTGGTTAAGACTCTTATAATGATATAAGTGTGTTTTTGATTTTAGCTATGATGGGCAACAGCTTGGGTTATGGCTTTACTAATATTGTACTATAAAAAGCACAACTTTTGAAAGCGACGACTGCTGTGAATAAATATGATCGTCAAGGCTGGGAAAGGCACAAATAACAACTGTACCTGTTGCCAGCCAATCAAACGCAACACTCGCGCGCACATATAGGATGGATTTGGAGCAAAATCTCCTTAAACTGTAATGCGGAAACGATGATCATCACTACGCCACCTACACAACTTTACATAAAAGATAATTCAAAAGGGACTAGACCTGTGAGGCAAACTGAACAATTCGTTGGGAATTCCTGGGGGGCACGTAGACATTCTGGAAGGTCTGATTCTATGCTGGTTCCATAGTTGCTTGCATTCCTCTAGGTCTTTCTGCAGGATATCAGTGAAACAGAAGCGTAGCAAACATTTGTGTTCATGACTGCTGTTGAAATGGCCCAAGTCTTTCAGATCTTCGAAAAGGTCCATCCAGAACTGTGAACTAACAGAAAGCATATGTTATAAACATACGAAACAAAATGATAATAAAATACTCGTAAATGTTTAAATTATATCAAGTGCGGCGAATTAATTAAAATAAAGATAATGCGCTTACCGTTGTTTTTTGTACTGTGCCCACCAGGATTCAATTCTTTGACTGGATGTAGATGTCCCATAAATATGACTTGCTTCTCCTGAAAAACGGTCACTGTGATGCGACCTCAGAGCACATTGCATTGCTGCCATTATTCCATTTTCTGTTCCACAATCTGTTCTCAATCGCATCGGAACAACTCGAAGGTCATAAATGAGCTTCATATAGTTAGATGCACTACTGCTGGATTATTATTAGTTGGGCCACATGTCAACCATAATATTTTTCTCGAGAATCCATCAATGCACCTGCTAATAGCGAAACCGTATGGTTTTAACTTATCATTGCCATCGACGTGCCAAACATAATTTGGCCCCAAAGAATGATAACTTCTTCGGAAAAACCTTCGGATCCTCCTTGCTCGAGTTCCACAGGGATTCATTTCTGACATAAGCTTCATTACATCACTTCTTCTAGCTCGCAACTGATACTTTTGTTTTAAAATCTGAAACATTGTCCGATAACCAAACAGCTGTCCAGGTCCACGTAGTTCCCTTTGAATCGTGGAACGGACTACCTGTAAAGAAGTGAAATTGCCTCGCTTCGAAAGACCAAGCAGTCTTAATTGTTTTCAGAGACCGGAGACTTATGCTGAATCCATGATGCGTCTTGAGGAAATCTAAAATCACATCGTACTTGTGACCTTTTCGAAAATATTCATATATTAAATCAGACACGTCTGTGGTATTCACAACACCTATTAAAAAACAGTATATTATTTAGTGTGGCTGGATATTTAGTACACAGTAACCCATAAAAAATTAAACGACATTATATAATAATCATATATTATTGCTCATTTTAAAGTTTCAAAGTTACAAATTTACAAAGTTTCCCGTTTTTCATTTATTTCTGATAACTCGCTTACCTCTTCAACATTAGAAGTACTTCTAAAAGTGATTGAATGGGCCCTAAAATGGACTGGCATCTCGTCCAAAACTTTTGGACGTTAGCCTAGTGCTGTCGGGACATACTGAGGCCATACTACGTCACTGAATTTGAATAAGCGCGATATATTATGTTATTTTTGCAACTTTAGACAATATGCCCAATGGTTATTAACTTATGCATATATCACTACCATTTACTTGCAGTCAGTTTAAGTCTAATATATAGTATGCCATTAAAAACATAACATATCTGAATCATTTTCTAAAACGCTTGTCAAAACACTTAGAGAGCGGCTGCAGTTATGGCAATATGCTGTTCTTAACCGAAGATTTGTGCCACAAAAAGGACAAAACATTGTTATTTTAAACAATGTTGGAACGAACTGAAAACACCTTAAAACTATGAAATACCAACGCAAGGCTTGCTTTATAACCAATCGCTGAAACTATACTAAAAAACGAGACTGATGTGACAAAAATGATAATGTTTCTGTATCTTCAAAAATACCACCAGTGCAGGTCTTCTTCTTTTTCTCCTTTCTGGTAAATTAAAAACTATGTCATTTCCGTTTTGTAGTACTAGGGTGTTGTACCGTGTTAGCCATTATGAATGTAGAGAAAAGCCAAGCAAAATGACACCTTTTATTGGCTAACTAGAAAGATTACAATATGCAAGCTTTCGAGGCAACTCAGGCCCCTTCTTCAGGCAAGATGTAATCTCATTTCCGTTTTGAGAGTCCACTTCCGTTTTCTTTCTAATTTATTCTATGTGTTTCATGTTAATTTGTTTTATGTGTTTTTTGTTAATTTGTTCTATGTGTTTCATGTTAATTTGTTCTATGTGTTTAATGTTAACTTGTTCTATGTGTTTCATGTTAATTTGTTTTATGTGTTTTTTGGTAATTTGTTCTATGTGTTTCATGTTAATTTGTTCTATGTGTTTTTTGTTAATTTGTTTTATGTGTTTTTTGTTAATGTTTATTGTGTGTGTTTTTTTCACGCTTTGCCCCTCCGGGCCACCGTAGTTTCTGATTTAAAATCCCATCAACACAATTTGTCCGCTACTTTCAAATGAGAAACTTTTCTAAAAGGAACCTGCCCAATTTTCATCACCTCCCACCCATTTCTATTACAGAACAAATATTGATCAGTCTTGAAGACTCAGACAACATCTCAGTAATATATGAACACATTTTAAAGTCCCTTCTTTTCAAAATTCCCAGGGTATGGTGGGAAAAGGATCTTTCACTTAACATCTCAGAAAAGGAGTAGAATGCAGCCATGCACAGAATACGCTTCAGCTCCATATGCCCAAACTATTCAGTTACTCAATTTAAAAATTTTTTTATCAATCACATTTATTTAATGTAAAATTGTCCAAATGTATCTAGGGCAAGATTCAACCTGTCCACACTGCAATGTAGCTCCAGCATCACTAGACCACATGTTTTTGGCATTCACCAAGTTAACATCATTCTGGAGAAAAATCTTTGAATGCCTATCAGACAGCGTTGGTGTCACAATCACTCCTAAACAATTAACAGTTCTGTTTTGTGTACTCCTGGATGGGCTTAAAGTAGAGAAGGACAAACTGACTGTAATTGTCTTTGCTTCATTACAAGCACATAGACTTATCTTGCTCACCTGGAATAATCCCAGCCCACTTGTTATAAGTCTGATGTTCTATATTATTTGATACTGGAAAAAATCTAATTCTCACTTAGAATGAGATAAAATAAATAAAATAATAGATAAAATAAAATGTAAAAAAATGGTAAGATCTAATTAATTAAATTTTAGAATAATCATTTGTATCAGGGAAAAGGATATTCTCCCTTTTTTGTTGCTTTCAAAGATTTGCTGTTGTTGTTCCTCTGTCTTTTTAGGGTGAGGGTTGAACATTGGTTTGATAAGTTTTACTTTATTGTATGTAATGTTTTTTCTTTGTTGTATAAGTTAGATTTGATCGTATGGAATGTTATTTTCTTCAAATAAAATCAATATTAATAATTAAAAAAAGAGATGTGGTTGTTTTTGCAGACATTTCTATAATTTAGTTTTGACTTTCTAAATTTACCTGTTTTTGCCCTGGTGCTCACAGCAGCTTTATATTCGCTCCTTAATTAGAATGGTCCCATCCAAAACTGGATTAAAATATAATATGACCAGGAGGACTATGAGTTTAAAGGGAGCAGATGAAAGACTTTAAAAACTGTCAGGGTTTGAAGCCAAAAATGAGTTAAAATCTTACAAACAAATCAAATTGAGAGCCGAAAACTGATTTAAATTAGAGCAAAAAGGTCCTAAACATTTGAATTTATGTAACTACACTAGATTGAGCATTTGTTCTTGAAAGGTTCTGGTTTATTCAAAGGTTTGAATGGGTGATGTTGCATGCCACCATCTTCAATATTACTGATGCCATAATATACCAAACTAAAGACACGTGAGGATCACGCATTCAAGTCCATTGCTCCAAGGTTATGAAACAGTCTTCCACTGACATTGAGATCAGCAGAATCAACTGAATTGTTCAAGTGTCAAATTAAGATGCGTCTATTCAGACAGGCATTTGGGTGACTTTGCTGTCTATGGGTGACTTTTATATTGTCTCTGTATTTAATGTTGTTTTGGTATATCATTTTATTCTGTATTTTATTGTTTAATGCTTTGTGACTTTTGCCTGTAACAGGCATTTTATAAATACTTTTTTACCTTACTTACTTATTTTTACTTAATATCACACTCAACTCATTACAGGGTTGTGTGTACTAGACAAGTGGTTCCTTTGCTAAAGACAACATGGCCATGACCACAGAACACAGCCTCAAAAGAGCACTGCAGGTAAAATGGTAAATAAGAATAATAATCACATCAATTCAGTCCAGAGGGAACCCTGTCGCTACAGATGTCTCCCAACCAACTTCTGCTTTTAATTGTCAGCCCCGTTTGTTGGTAACTGTCATTATTTGATTACAAACAAGTGGACAGAATAGGTAAATTAATAGAAAAAATCACCCCAGAGAATTAAGCACAATGGCAAAACTTAAAATATTTTAAAAGTTTTATAAATATATATTTCTTAATGCTGTACTTTTCTGTATGTAGAAAAAGAGAAACAATGCACAGCTAAATTAGATCAATTAAGAGTTAAAGTGAATCACTGATTATGAAATTGGTTGGGTAAACAAAAACCCTGCAGCAACAGGGGGTACCAGAACTGAACTTGGGACCTACTGATATAAGTCAAATTTATAACACTATACCATGTTTCTCAAGATGGAAAAGTGGCTCATGAGCGCACATGTATAAGTGTGTGTGACATCTGGGTACTGTCAGGTTCTGCAGCCATTTGAACACGTTTATTGAACACAATCTTTTGTTATTTGTTTCTGTTTTGTTTGCTGGTGATGTGCCTTTGTTTCCAAGGAACTAAGATGGCTGCCACAGTGTGATGTATTGTGGGTGGGGTCATGTTGATGTGGTGGTCATTTTAGGAAATTGTAAAAAGGCAACATGATCAGTGTTTCTAATTGCCACACAGTTTTGCAATGTTTTTTGCTGAAATTTTTTGTAGCCCCATTTCCTTCTGTAGCTATGCCTTTGCACATTATTTTTATTTACATTTTGAGTGTATCTTATTGTTTCATCCTACTATTTATCTTTGTTTCTTTAAAGCTGTCATCTTTTCAGTTTTCTTTTCTGTACTGCATGCAGTCTTGTAATGCTAATTTAGGAGCTAGTTAAGTATGCAGGTTCCCAAGCTGTCTTATTTTTTATTTTTACATGCCAGCTGGTTGTAACAGGTGCCATACTGCATATACAGTAAGCATGATGCATGCAATGAATCTTAATTATGAGTGGAGAACTCTTAATTATCTATACATCAAAGAGAAAAAAATATATATTTATATATTTTTCTGTTTTTTGGTGGTACAAGAGTGAAATTAGGAAAAGACAATCTAGTGCATGGTTTTGGTTTGAAATCTGTTTTCTGGACAGACCTACTGTATCTAAGTTCTCATTTTATCAACTTTATTACTGAAAAAGTTCATAAAATCTTTGCTGCTGATATTTTTAGGGATATTGCCTAACATTTCTAACACTACTGTTTCAAGTGATGTAAACAGTAATTGAGGGTTTTGTTCTGTTTTTGTGTGTTGATCAGAAATAGTATTTAGAGTATGCTCTTTAACACTGTTAACTTCTGTGCTGTGCAGATGACCTGTAATGTGATTGCTCTCTATCTATACTTGTAGATTTCAGCATTCTAATATAAGACATTGAGTGTTCTCTTTAAACCAATGTGAATCTCTTTGTGCTATAATCACTTTTTTAAGTGGGGCTACTGCATCTACAGCCTCTGCCAGTGACATTATAATTATATGTCAGTTGACCTATATTGTTCTACACAATTAACTTTGAGTTTCTCACACTATTCGTAATGTTAGATGTTGTGTTATAATCAAGATGTTGCATTGTTCTAGCTTGATTGTATATTTAGGGGCTGGTACAAGTCAGATGGAATTAAGAAGTAATTAGGGATAATTTCATTTAGTATAGGAATAATAAGATTAGAACCTAGACAATTATCTGTATAATTTGGATTTTTCCAATTTTGCAAAGCTATACTGAATTTAAAACGTTCACCTATAAACAATCTAATGTATCATCTGAAGCTTCTTTCAAAATCACATGTACACTGTCCAGTTGTGATACAGATGTAAACAGTGCTGAATTATCATAGTATGTCAATTGGGTGCAACTGGGCTGTGTCACTCTTGTGCCCCATATTCCCGCTTGAAAAAACAACAGAAAACTGGGAGGAAAATAACATAATGGGATGAAAAAAAATCAAGTAAAAACAGCGATATCACAAGTGAAACTGATGCAGAGAAATCATCAAGCCCAAACCTAAACAAAACCAAATATATTCCACTTTGCAAGATACATATAGCCACATGTCTTCAAGGCACTCAGAGGAGGAAGAACATAATAGCTTTCTGTACAGGACAAATACATACCCTATAATTAACTTTAGGAACTTGTTTCAAATTGGCAGATTTAGAACAGCCATTCTCAAACTTTTTTTTTTTTCCTGTGCCCCCTTGTAACATGAAGATCATAGCTGGTAGTATACTTTATTACTTTTTAACAAATGTGTGAATCGAAATTTATCTAAGCAGAATCTCACAAATCTCATTTCTGTCAGTTGATTCATCTAACTGGAATACAAATTTTCATTCTACAACTGACCCCTAATATCTTGTGGTCATCAATGCCTGCACATTCATATTACAGAGAATGGGATTTCTTGCAAGTTGGTTGAGCAAACTGTGCTTGACTTTGTAACGTCCAATCCCTTACCCAGCTGGCAGCTATACCTCCAAACCCTGTGGCCTGGATAAATTACTGAGCTGAATCTAAATAACAAGCCGTACCTCTAACAAATGAAAATTCTTCCCCACAATTGATGGTTTAAACAAGCATGCAAAAAACAGATGATATGTAAAAATAGGTAATTAAGTATATTAAATGAGCAATGACAAGAAAAAATCCACAATAAATATAGATATATAACCCTCCACCAAAGCAACAACACCATATATACTGTATATATATACACACACACACAAACAATAAACCCTCCCTTGCCCTTGTAACATATAACGAACAACACGAATAACCAAAAATGAATGAGATACGGAAATGAATGTGAACTTGAGTCCGGTCATAAAAACTGTCCTGAATACGGTTGACTGAACTAGCGATAAATGAGTCGTTTGATTTTCCCAGAACAAAATGGAGCAACCTCACCGTGAATCCTCGGTGCGTGGTGGATGATGAAGTCCGACCCCGGGGTCTCTCATGATGAGGGTATTGAAGTAAGTCCAGCGGATTGAAAAACAAACTGGATGAAAATGCGTGATGTGGAGTACAGCAGGTATAAATGGCTCGTGAAAATGAAAAGTCAAGTCAAGTCTTCTCTCCTCTCCTCTCCTCCCTTTCTGTTCCCTCCTGATTACTTAAATAGTCCTGTGATGGATGTAATTGATTACAGTAATAGCAAACAGGTGTTTTCCAGGATTGAGGCTGCGGTCTCCTCCCATCATCCGTCCCCCTTTACGGGGACAACATTCACTGACACACAAACAGCAAACGGGACGATGGAAACAAGACGCACATGGTACTAACACTGACAACACTATTACTACTATGTAGCCCCGCTACAACTTTACTCATTACAATGGCAGCTGGACGGCTAAGGCTCTCACCAATTGTGTAAGACTTCTTGCACTTGCGTTTGGCTTTTAAGTATTCCATTTGTGGTTTATCAGAATTTTTCCATTCTTTAAGTACAAGGGGGCTTCGCCCCCTGCTCGCTTCGCTCGCCTACCCCCGGCGTTTTGAACCCGTGCCCGCTGGGCAGCTACGTGTCCGGATGACGCACGTTTAATACGGAGCGTTTGCCCGTATCATTCTGGAGTCCTCCACCGGTAATACAGAGCTTCGTCCGTACTATTACGTGGTGCATTGTGGACTACTGCGGACCCCGTAGTTTTTCTCGTTTCAGTTTGTATCTGTGGTCAGTTGAGCTCATGTTTTTCAAGCTTTTGAATTATGTCTTCATTATCTGTAACCTGCTGTCCATGTGCGTGGTCCCCTTGTTCAACCTGTTTATGACGTTTTACTTTCCTTTCTACTCTGTCTTTAATTTCTGACCGTGCTTTATTCTGGTTTTGTTTCAATGACACTTGGTCCGTGGTGATTATATGTAAAGGAGGCAGTCTAATTTTCCCCTTTTGACAACAACGTGTAAATTCATTATTTGTATTGCCAGTTGTTTCTTCTGGGAAGTTAAGTGAATGACAATGATTGCAAATAACATTCATTAATCCCAATGAATTTTCCTCAATAGTGGACTCATTATTGAAGGCGTTGTCAACCAACTGTCTGACACGCGAGCTCTTTCGGTTTGTAATCGTGCTTCTTTCGATGCAGCATTTTGACCCACGCGCTGAATGCGTCTACGTTCATTGTGTCTGTCCATTTGGGCACGTCTCTGTAACGGTGTCACTTGTGCTTTCCTTTTTTCGATCCTTGACATTTTCTCTTCCGGTGTTTCAGAAGCGCGTTTTATGCGCCGTCGTCTATTTTCTTGTTTCTTTCGTGTACGTGTGTTTGTTCCCGTTATCCTTTCCGAATCGTTTTGTACCCGTGAGCGTGTATTCATGACTTGTTTCTTTCTCAGCATGCGAAATATGGATAAGTAATAAGGATGATCGCACTCACTGTTAATATGTATCCTTTTCTGCAGTTGAACGGTTAATAGTGCTTTATTGAAAAGACATACACCTATGCTGACACCTATGCCGACACCTATGCTGCCTAGTGTGAAGGTGCTGACGTTCACTTTCGAATATGTGGCTTTGGGTGTCACTTCTTATGGATGTGTGGGGGGGGATCGTTGTTGCGCGAGCGTTTTGTTTCTTTTTGTGTTCCTGTGTCTTGTTTGAATCCCCCTCTTTGTGTGTGTCCCGTCCCTTGCTTGTAGGGTCTGTGGGGTGGTTTTGTGTTCTTTTTTTTGGTCTTCCATGGGCTTGTTGAATCCCCCTCTTGGTGTGTGTCCCGTCCCGTCCCGTGCCTGTAGGGTGGGGGGGGGTATGGTCGTGCCTTGCTATTGTGCGCTCGTCTGTTCTTTTTTTTTTGGTGTGGTTAGTTTCGTGTGCAATGTGTTTCGTGCTTCCCCTCGTTTGAGTACTCTTTCCCCTCGTTTGAGTACTCTTTTATGTGCCTTTTCCTTATTTTGGTGCTTGTTGAGCCTCATTTTTGTGACTCCTTTCTGTATGTGCTCACTCCTGTTTTCTGTGCTCTTGTCGGACTCTTTTTGCGCCTGCGTCTCTCGCGGCCCCTCATCCGCCTCTCTCCCCCTCTTTGTGTGTGTCCCGTCCCTTGCTTGTAGGGTCTGTGGGGTGGTTTTGTGTTCTTTTTTTTGGTCTTCCATGGGCTTGTTGAATCCCCCTCTTGGTGTGTGTCCCGTCCCGTCCCGTGCCTGTAGGGTGGCGGGTGTGTGGTCGTGCCTTGCTATTGTGCGCTCGTCTGTTCTTTTTTTTTTGGTGTGTTTAGTTTCGTGTGCAATGTGTTTCGTGCTTTCCCCTCGTTTGAGTACTCTTTAATGTTTTTTTTCCTTATTTTGGTGCTTGTTGAGCTTCATTTTTGTGACTCCTTTCTGTATGTGCTCACTCCTGTTTTCTGTGCTCTTGTCGGACTCTTTTTGCGCCTGCGTCTCTCGCGGCCCCTCATCCGCCTCTCTCGCCCTCTTTTGTCCGCCTTTCTCGGGTCCTCAGCCGACTCTCGCGGACTGTTTGTTGCGCCGGTGCAGTACGTCTTTTTGCAGCTACGGCCCATGGCCGGATGTGCCTGCGTCCATCATCCGGTTTAGCATTCTCGGTTAGTAATATGGATGACCTCCTGCTGACTATGTAAATTGTTGTCCTTATGAGAGTATCCAGTTGTTTTTGTGGAGTGGGTGCAGTGCCTTGTTTCTAAATGTCTCTTAAATTAAACAGATTTTAAACTGCTCTGGAAGAAACAAGTTTCACTCTTGGTTTAGAAAAGAGAATGCCAAACCTTTTTGTTAAAAATAATAAAATGAACTGCTATGAATGCACACATTCCATTTTATGAATGCCACAGGAAGCTTTTTTATAATGCAGCCCAAGTTGGTCCACAGCATGTCCTGCATGTAGACCACTTTAGGCAAAATGAAAATGTTATACTTTGATTAATTGAATTACAAAACATGTTTCATATCAGACAAAGATGAGTTTGTATACACGGTTACAGAATGTGTCTATGAGGAGGATAGCTAAATAACTTGAACAATTAAGGCTTGCCCAAGCATCTAGATCAGAGTTTAGAAAGAGTCACAAAATGCAACAAAACTTGCTTCACAGACTGTGGACAGGATACCTGCATCAAGTTCGATTTTCTTTCACACTGCCATGGGTGAGGAATTCTGAGCACAGCACACACAGAGGGTAAAGTCTCACTCAAATTCAATAACTAAGCATGTAAATCCAAGTGAAAATCACTTTGACGATTGTGCCTTTTCACCTTCTTTTCCTATAAAGTGCTAGCTCTTTGCCTTTCATTTACTATCACCTTCTTGAGCACACTATCCCAGTAGATCTATCATTAAAAATGGTGTGTCTGTTTCTCTTGATTTTTTTTTTCATTTAACATGAGTCACTTTTCCACCTTGATTACTATTTATAAAATAATTGTTGCAAGAATGAGCAAGGGTGCAATTTTGCAGAAACAATGTCGACAATGAATATAAAATTTCTATTTATCTGTTAAAGTGAACAGTTGCTGCTGAAACCCTGCATGCTGCAGCATTCTGCTAGTCTATACACTTTTACGCAAATGTTATGCCACTTCTGTTGACCCCTAGAATCCGCCTTCCCATACTGAAAACCAATGAGTTAGGCCACAAGTTTCATGTGTTTTTAGTAAATTCTTTAAAAGAAAGCACTACTATTGCTTTATGCCCTCCCCCACTATAACCTATCATCTGTGAGATTCAGATTCATCAAAAATTTAAATCTTCGGTGCCTTGATACAGAAAGCATCGATATCTCAGTAATAGGTGTGTGACTGTGTGTCACAGTTTCTTGAAGATGGTCTAGAGCTAAAACGTTTTTCCCCTGAGCTACTTTTACAAAATGAAAATGGCCAAGAGCTACTCATGTTTTCTAATGTTTATTCTCATAGCTTATTTCAACCGAAACAAATTGAATAAGCCTGTTTTCCCTGAACATTTACAAAATGTTGGTGTCCACAACTCGCATTTTGCATTAAAATATCACAAAAAATATTTAGTTCACCTGCAAGTGCATTGCATGAATGCTGTGAAAACAAAACAATGCAATTACAAATTACAAATTACAGCATGAGCTCAAACGCGTGCAGAAGGAACTCAGAGTCCAGCTCAGGGCGGCGAAGGAGCAGTACAGGAGAAAGCTGGAGCAGAAGGTGCAGAATAACAGCATGAAGGAAGTGTGGGATGGGATGAAGATCATCAGTGGCTGAAGCTCAAAGTGGGGTGCCACCATCGAGAGAGACGTGAAGAGAGCAAACCAAATTAACAACTTCTTTAACAGGTTTGACCACCCTAACCCACTCTCACCTCGGAGTACTACACCCTCCACCCATCCTTCTGCTGATACCAGCATAGGAGAGACATCCCCACCCACAAATAGAGCAGCGCAGGTGAGCAAAAAGCTGAGGAGACTTTGTGCCAGCAAAGCAGCAGGTCCAGATGGAGTATCGCCATGACTGCTGAAGGTCTGTGCGCTGTAGCTGGGGAGCCCTCTATAGTGCATCTTCAACCTGAGCCTGGAACAGGGGAGAGTCCTGAGGCTTTGGAAAACATCTTGTATCACCCCAGTCCCAAAGGTATCACGTCCTAGTGAGCTGAACGACTTCCGGCCTGTCGCTCTGACGTCACATGTGATGAAGACCATGGAGCGGCTGCTGCTTCACCACCTGAGGCCACAGGTATGCCACACCCTCGACCCTCTGCAGTTCGCATACCAGGAGAAGGTGGGAGCGGAGGATGCCATCATCTATATGCTACACCGATTACTCTCCCACTTGGACAGAGGCAGTGGTGCTGTAAGAATTATGTTTTTAGATTTCTCTAGTGCCTTCAACACCATCCAACCTCTGCTCCTTAGGGACAAGCTGACAGAGATGGGAGTAGATTCATACCTAGTGGCATGGATCGTGGACTATCTTACAAACAGACCTCAGTATGTGCGTCTCAGGAACTGCAGGTCTGACATTGTGGTCAGCAACACAGGAGCGCCGCAGGGGACTGTACTTTCTCCGGTCCTGTTCAGCCTATATACATCGGATTTCCAATACAACTCGGAATCCTGCCACGTGCAAAAGTTTGCTGACGACACTGCTATCGTGGGCTGCATCAGGAGTGGGCAGGAGGAGTATAGGAACCTCATCAAGGACTTTGTTAAATGGTGCGACTCAAACCACCTACATCTGAACACCAGCAAAACCAAGGAACTGGTGGTGGATTTTAGGAGGCCCAGGTCCCTCCTGGACCCCGTGATCATCAGACGTGACTGTGTGCAGAGGGTAAAGACCTATAAATACCTCGGAGTGCAGCTGGATGATAAATTGTACTGGACTGCCAATACTGATTCTCTGTGCAAGAGAGGACAGAGCCGGCTATACTTCCTTAGAAGACTGGTGTCCTTCAACATCTGCAATAAGATGCTGCAGATGTTCTATCAGACGGTTGTGGCAAATGCCCTCTTCTATGCAGTGGTGTGCTGGGGAGGCAGCATAAAGAAGAAGGACGCCTCACACCTGGACAAACTGGTGAGGAAGGCAGGCTCTATTGTAGGCATGGAGCTGGACAGTTTGACATCCGTGGCAGAGCGACGGGCGTTCAGCAGGCTCCTATCAATTATGGAGAATCCACTGCATCCACTAAACAGTGTCATCTCCAGACAGAGGAGCAGCTTCAGTGACAGACTGCTGTCACAGTCCTGCTCCACTGACAGACTGAGGAGATCGTTCCTCCCCCAAACTATTCAAAGTTATTGTCTGTTTTTACCTACATTTTTATTACTCTTTAATTTAATATTGTTTTTTTTTGTTTTGTTTTTTTTATATCAGTATGCTGCTGCTGGAGTATGTGAATTTCCCCTTGGGATTAATAAAGTATCTATCTATCTATCTATCTATCTATCTATCTATCTATCTATCTATCAAATGCACAGATATTACTTATTCATTTGTCATTTTGTTACATGTCACTGTTTCACTTCACAAGAGTATTCACATGTCCAATTGCATGTGTGGTGTGTTTTTTAGTTAGTGAGATGACTGGCACTGCATGGTGTCAACAAGAGAGGTGTATGGTGGAGTGTAGCCACTTAGGATCACTCTTATGGAGTCATTTACATGTTTATCTGTCAGTCTTGTTCTGAACTTTGATTTCATGGCATTCATGTCAGAAAAGGCAGACTCTCAGAGGTATGTAGACCCAAACAAAGCAGACATTTTCAGAGCTGTTTGGTGAAGATTCTTATAGTTATCTTTTTCTACTAAGCTCCAGAAATGCTGAGAATGCTGTTGAGACTGCACATTATTTTGAAGGTTTACTAATATATAATATATAGAATCCAATGTCTCTGTGTCTGCATGTCTGTCTGCTTTTCATGAGAAAGCTATTTAATGGATTTAGATTGGGTTTTTTTTCTATAATTTGCTTGAACATTCCGGTTGATTTTGCAACTTCTCTCATTTCACTATGTATCATAGTTCGCTTACGGTACCGATTTATATGCGCGAATCCTATATCCACGCAACGGGCCGGAGGGAGGGGCCTTCCTCACTCACTCTCCAGCTTTGGGGGCGTGTTCCTTAACTCCGCTTAGGTAGCGAACATGAGAACAATTGAAGTCAACTTTATTTGATATTTAAAATGAAGTGTTACTTAGGTCTTGATGAGTTTGAGTCCGGATATTCTCTTAAGTGTTTGCCACATTGAAAAGAGATTGCAATTCAGATTGTGGATCATGATTTTGTGTTGAAAGGATCGTGATATGAGTTTTCAAATTTATGTAGGATTCAGTAACCCTTTGTTGAGCTACTTGGAAAGGGGTTGCGAACTACCGGTAGCTTGCAAGCAATGTGTTGGAGACACCTGCTCTAGGGGAACCCTCAAATAATGTAATTCTGCAATTAATTATGAATTCGTCTCATCAATTGCTATGATAATGATCTGTTTTATGATTAGAAAGATTAGTATCAGAGTGGTAAATAATTACTGAAATTTTATTTATAGAATAGTTTGGGTAACTTGGTTCTTATAGCATAAAACCTACTGATTCTCACATCTGAAGTTTTTTCTTTTATTTTGAGTGCTTAATGAATGGATGTCAGCTTTTGCTAAAATACACTCCTCATTTATTTGTGTAAAACCTAGTCTAATTCAACCTAAAACTGAACTTTGCATAAATCTTCCTTGACTATCTAATATGTATCAGGCATGAGGTCACAAACTTTGGAAATCTTTCACGGTATTTTGTGATAAACATTTCACAAATGTATTAGACAGTCTTAGATTCTTCATAATGCCTGATAAGCTACGGTATTGCTTGTGGTAATACTTACAGGACCATTACTGATAAATGAACGATCTAATATAATGACTTACATTACACTGTTAGCACGACACCTTATCTTGTATGATTGGAAGTATCCTAACCTACCACTACCATGAACTAGTAAACTGTAATTCCATTTTATTTAAAATTGGGCAATATCAAAATGAACATCACTTTACGAGTTGTTTTGAATCTGACTGGCCTTTAGTTGTGTTGTCCACAATTAATCAAAAATGCTATACTTCCGCTGACCTTTTAGATGTCTCAATATATCTGTGTGATAACATATTAGATATTCTTTTTTGTTTGCTCTCTATATTGGATGCAACAATGGTATCTTTACCGTTGTGTGTCATTATAGTACAATATTTAAAATCTATCAAATAAATAATCATTTTCTTTTTACCCCAAGTGAAATACAAACATTTCTACAAAACATCAAAGTATCATTTTTTTTCTCCTCAACACACACATTTTCATTTGCAAAATCTGCCTGTAACTCACATTAATATTTTACTGTTTTTAAATGTATGCAATATTATACTGCAAGCATTATGCTTTTGGGGTACAAGTGTAAAATGCCTGTAGTCATTACATAGTAATTAGTTTTTTTCTCTTCAGGACAAACAAACATAACTGTTTTTATGCCATGTGTGCTAATGCCAATAATTTTTCCTTTTTCTTTCATCAACACAAATCTCAGTCCCATATTGATTATATTTTGAATTTGCAATCTTTGAACCCATCTACATGATCAGATCATGACACAGTACTGATCGTGTCTAATATATCACTGCTGTCATTACATGCACTGAGATGGAAAATGTAATACACCCTTATTTAAGAATGATTTCTATGAGCAGTTCTCCTTAAAACTGAAAGAATTTCGGCAGAGCTAGAGGCAGACCTGTCTAGATATGGACAATCTCATACTTCTAGCTATAAATATATATAAACGCTTTGATGTTTCAGCATGCTGAGTTCCAGATGCTTGCATGTTACTACACTTTTGGTTTTGTTCCAAGCAGATTGTTAGTCTTATATCATAACAGAATAGAAGCATTTGTTTCCACTTCTTATTTCATAACACAAAATAGGATCTTGACTGTTAACCATAACTTGATAAATTAAGTAAATATCGCATTTTAATCTAGACAGTTTGCAGCAGAGGAGAAGGTTATTTTTGGTGAAATTGATACATTTTTTGTAGACTAGAAATACCACATCTCTCAGAAATTACCTCTATGTATAAGGTCTGTGATGCCTTGAAGCCTAAAAATAAAGACACATTTCTAGATTTGTATAGTATCCCACCACAGCTCTTACTAGCTATTTGGCATCTGCTTTCTAAAATAAAGATTCTTCAATTTGTTTTAGCTATAGACCTCTTTTTAATGAACTCATGTATTACAATATAATCTAAAATATACCAGAGTACATGTATGAATTCAATAATGCCCAAATTAGTGCAGTATGATATATACATTTGATCAAATTACTGGCTGTTACTTATACCTGTATTGGATTGTACTACTAAATTATGATCCTTAGCTATATTTCTCTCTTAAATACAGAGAATTACTTTTACTGGGTAAACTGGGACTTTCTTTAAAAGGTTCTGGAAAAATGTATGGTAAGAACACTAATCCTTCAGATTACCCGTTTCAGTGATGTCTTCTTCTTTCCCTATGCAGAGATGCTAATTAAACTGCTGATCAATACCCCAGCTCCATGTTTCTTGCAATATCTCTGAAGACCCTAGTTATTGTGGTTTGTGACTCAGATCATATGAGATCATAACTTAATTAGATTCATGGAACCTCTCATATAATTTCATTATATGCAGATAACAAAGCAGATCTGCTCTACAGGTAATCCCAAGACTGACTTGTTACAGGTTTTAGAAATATTCAAGATGAATAAGTACTGCTCAGGATATAAGATTTACTGGACTAAATCAATTCTGTTCCCCCAAAATGCTGAGGATTCTTTGAAAAAACACTGCTGTAATATTCCAATAGCTTCACATATTAGGATTGTCCTCCATTGTCTAATCCGCTTATTCCTGAACGGGGTTGCAGGGGATGATGGTGAAGCCCATCCCAGCTAGCACAGAATGTAATGTCACCATAAATTAATGAATGTGTCACAGAATATGTCTTTTGGTGCTTATTTGTTTGTTTAATTTTGTCCTTAATATTCTTCCAAACACAACATGAAATACAGTTAGAATTTAAAACGATCACTTTCATTTCTCAAAGCTGAGAATTCAGGCTGTAGCGAGTGCTGTTTTATAAAGGGTAAATTGTCTGTTCATTGGACTTAAACCTTTTACCATCGAATGCCACATTTACAGCAAACACTTCAGATACAGGCTGCCAATGATGAATTTGGAGTTTCTAGAATTAAAAAAGCCGCTTTGCACAGTTATTCTCGGTAACTTTGTGAGCATAAGCTCTGCAGACGATTCACCAATCAAGAAAAAGTACTCATTAGAGCCCGCCTTGTCAGCTTTGACAAGTGAAAGTGACAATTTTACATTCAAGCCATATTCCATGCTGCATTTGGAGGAATATTACAGACAAAATTAAATAAATAAGCAACAAAAACATTCTATGGTACATTTACTGTATTTATGCTTAATTTTCATCCTCTTCTTCTTCCTTTATTGCATCATTTCACAGTACTTCCATTTATTTCTGTATTTATTTATTTTTCTTTGCAATATTCCTCCTTATGTATGTAGGCAAGTAGACAAAATACAATCCTAAGTTAAAGTTAAAACGAATGGTACTGGACACATAAGCACTCTCACGCAGTAACATAATGCAGTCACAGAATGACAATGTAATTTTTAGGAAACTATTCATTCAGGGGGAGAATTATTCATTGCATACTCCAACAGAAGTGGGGTTCATACCACTGTGATCACAGATACATTCCAGGAATGAAAGGCGGAAAAAGGAGACTAGAAGGGAAAACAATTTGGATATGTCTGTCTTTGGCAACTGAAATGAAAGTTCGCTCACAGAATACATCTGAAGGATTAACATCAAAACAGCAACAACTGTCCAAACTATTTAAGCACAAGCAAAATGCCATTTCTTAAGTCTGCTGCCTGGGAATTGGTGAGGTCAGACCTTTCTGTGACAGTAGGTAACATGATATTTTTCTTCAGAATGTTGTCATGTGCTTATCTTTGCCTATGTTGAAAAGTGCTTATGTTCCTGTAACATCTGTAAAATATCCATCAGATATCATCTTTTAATTATTTGACTTGTGTTCAAATGACCCAGTTACTTTTACAATATGTTCAACTTTTATGACTACTGTCTTATATGTGTCAGTCTTAGCAATGGTTTTTGCTAACCTATTGACCGATTTACACCAACACTGTATATTAGAATGAATAAATATTAATTTTAAATTGGTGTATACATTATTGGACTGTGGCACTATCATTTAAAGTATCATTTACATTAACTAAATAGCTAAACTAACAAAAGATCAACATTTATAGGATATTGATTGAAAAAATTACAATTAATTTTATAGTATTTCCATGTACATTCTACAGTTATGAGAATGACTAATGTACTTAGCTATATTTTGATGATTAAAAGGTTGCAAAATAGCATTTTTGACTTTTTGTTATTCTTTCCCTAACAAATCATTATAGCACACATGCATGTTAGCAAAGGACTGAGTTCATTGAATTAGGATTCTTACATAAGAGATGGCTCATGAAGGGACATAATGTTTATGAAGTGACAGAAAAGTGAAACTATAATGTTTGTGTTACATTGTCACACCAATGAAACACCACTGCTTTAACTTACTTTGGTTAACTGAATGATAACAAGCTATATTTAGTCACTTATTTTTAGGTATAATGAAAACCTAAGATGGACGATTAAGATGCTTGGGAATTTAACTGAAATAAATGTGTCTGCATTGAGAAGAAAAGGAGTCCTCAACACCTTTGCATAAATCAGATTCATTTTGGTGGGCACACCACAATGCAGCAGTTGTTGTTTGAGGAGTCCTTATACTGTTAGCTTTTAGTCTAATCAAGTAACAAAAATTCCGTAATTTATAGGAAATGCTTCTTAAGCAACATATTTGTGATCAAAATAACATTATTTAATATACAGTATGTATGTTGCTCCTGTGAGTTCTTTAATGACCAGCATAATCATATGTACACAATTAATGATTTTTTAAGTAAAGATCTTACATTTCTGCTGGACAAATAAAAATCTATGGTCCAGCAAGGAAAAAAGAAAAAAATATTGTTTTTTTTTTCTGTAGCAGAGGTCAAGCACCCAAATGCTAGCTTTATATTTTTATTAGTTCCACTTCCAAAAAATGTGAGTGGCAGAACTGCATACTATATATTTCAAGTGCAATTTCAGCAGCACATTACACTTTTATCATCACCTCCTCTCATTTGTATTCAGTTTCTTTATAAATGAAACGTAGCCCAGCATTATATTTGCCTTGCACATAGTCTCCCTGTTACTTTACATTTATTGATATTACATTTCATATGCCATTTCTGCACACATACTGTATAATATAAAGGTCTTTCTGAACAGGTACAGCTGGATCCAGACTATCAATAACTTATACAAGCTCAGTGACCTTGGCAAAGTTTATTAGTTTATATTTAACCACCATGTCCAAATTTTATGTACAATGATGTGCATTTCATCAGTAACAACTGGAAACCCAAAAATAATGTCCCGAAACATTAATAGCTAAATGTAATTCCAACCATGTGATACATTTTTTTCTTTCATTTATATATAATTAGTTGCTATGTAAGTACATTTCATTGTTTGAGATTTGTCTTGTGAAGTCCATTGGTCACATAAACACACACACACACACACACACATAAATATATCCATCCATCCATCCATTTTCCAACCCACTGAATCCGAACACAGGGTCACGGGGGTCTGCTGGAGCCAATCCCAGCCAACACAGGGCACAAGGCAGGAACCAATCCTGGGCAGGGTGCCAACCCACCGCAGACATAAATATATATACAGTATATATATTCTTTTTTCATTTTTAGATGAAAGAAAATATTGTTCAATAGGTGGCTCATTAATGAAATAATAGAAAAAGCAATTTTCATTCACAACATATTTTTAAATTAACTCCAGCATTATCATTTCTATCTCAACGTATACATAATATGAACTGAAGGACCATGAAAATCATCAAAATGTTGTGGTACTTGTGGTCTGCATATAGAAGACATATTTATTCTTATTTGTGTAAGAACAAATGATATTGCTTTATTGTATTGTATTTCTGAAGTGGGATTGATAGATTAGCTTTCTAGCTCTGAGAAAAGGGGGGTATTTTTCATATGTGGATTAGTCGTTTAGCCGGATGTAATTGTTGATGATTTGGCCTGATCCTGGATCTGTCGGTTTTTCGAAACGCTTGCTGAAAGTGTTGTCATAGCAACACATCCTAATCCTCAAACCTGCTCGGAGCAGGTTTGTTCTACGTAAACAAGGATTAGCTCACACACGTAATCAGTGTCCGTGCATGGAATTCATTCAGTCATGGCTTCACTGTTCATGAATGAGCGACCAATTGATATTGGTGCGCAAATTAAAAGATGACAATTTCATATAGAGAGGGGTTTATGCGATCGGCAAGATCCTTTATTGCTCCTGGAGAAAATTCTTTTCGAAAGATACCGCTTTAGCCGAGGGGGAATATTGTACCTCAAAGATTTATTAGCACCTTATATTCGAAGTCAAACTAGGTGAAGTCGGGCTCTCACAACCACACAGACAGTATGCATTGCTTTGAGGTTTTTTACAAGCGGCACTTTTTTATATACTGTAGGCGAGGTGGAAAATCTAACTAAAAGTGCAGTTCGCCAGGCAATTCGTAAAGTCTGTTTGGCTCTGAAATATTTCCTTCGGGTTTTCATAGTGTTTCCTGGACACCTGCATGTGCAGACAATAAAAGAGGCGTTTCATGCCACTGCAGGTAGGTAATACACAGGCTAAAACACCCACAGTTCCATGAAGAATCTCAATCATTACCAGGATTTCCAAATGTGATTGGGGCACATGGGACTGATCAGAGTGGAGTTTGATCAAACATTATTTGGAAAATGTAACTCTCCTCCTGATGAATAATCAGACACAGTGTCTTCATCAAATATTTGACCTTCGTCAATATCTCGTTGGTCAGACACAGGTTCAAGGGATATGACATTCCCTGCAACTGACCCAACAAAAAAGAGGGCTATATGGAGCATACCTATGGCACACATGGAGGACAAATATATGCAATGACCATCCTTTACCTGAAATGAAGTGACCACTGCATCCTGCCACTGGTTCTGAGGAGTTTCCCCCTGGAATGCCCTCAGAAACAGGTTGATGGGCATTTTGCTGGAGAGCCAACTCTTCTGCAGGGGTTAGGTCTGGACCGCATGGACCACCAGCTGTTTTTTGCTTGTCTGCCTTCTTATTAGCTTTAAAATTAATGTTTTTTATATTATATATGATTATTTATGTCAACAATTCTTTAAATAGTTGTATACCAATATTTACCAGTTTGAAGTATATTCTTGTACTTCACTTTAACCTGTTCCCATGTTCTTCTTGTGCTCACGTTTGATCTGGAATTATGACATATTAAATAATAATTAATCTGACACATAGGAAATGAAACGGTGCATTCAGTAAGTACAAAGCACACTACTTAGCGTTTAATTTGTCGGCCACTTTTTGCCAGCCGTCTTTTCTGGTCTGGGCTGCTTTTGCAGTGTTACCCCTTGTGCATATTAAATCTTGAAATTCTTCATGTCCTTAGAATAAAAGGTCTTGCGCCGCATGTGTGAAAAAAAAATGCACCCGTTCTTTCGTCATTTTGTTACAGCCTATCAAAGACTTGCTGATCATGTTTTCTAGACTCAATATATATGAGCTTTTCACTCAGCACGGGCGCACGCATTCATCTCGGATGATTAGATCCAGCTAGACTAATCTACTACACGGCTGCGTTTGAAAAACCGACCTATCCCGGATGAGTGTCACTGGCATTAACTTATCCAAGATGAGGCACCTGATGTCGGATGATTTAAGCAACGTACGCAAAATACCCCCAAGGACTATTTGTATTCTGCTTTGTGTGTTGTTTTTACCCTATTTTTTGACATCCAGTACATGCCTAACCTACATTGAAAGGGCATTCTCTTTGAATCACCAATTCCAAGATTTCTTTCAATATTTCCTACAAGGTTTTTTAGGAGTTTTTTTTGTGTGTGTTCTTGGAGATTTAAAGCTGGGCTGCTGTCAATTAAAAATGGCCTGTTAAAGTCTATTGATGCATTCTTTGTGTGAATTTGATCTATACAACAAAAAAAACGTCATTTTGCTGAATCCCTGTAGATTATGATAGTCTGTGTAGTTAAAGGAAAATTATAAAAGGTAGGAGTAGTAGTAATAGTATTGTCACAAGTACAAAGTGTTTAATTGAATTGAACATTACTGCCAGATGATAACATTCCTAGTAATTTCTCTTGGTGTTTCATGTATGCACAAAACCAAAGTAAATACAATTACCAGCATAATATGCAATGCATGACATAATCCCAACATTACATACAGCAGTAGCAAATGATAATATATTGCACAAAACACAAACATATAAAAACAATTTGATGGTGCAGAATTGTAGTCATGCCCAGTAATATATCATGTTAGCCTTCACCCTAAGTTACTTCGGTATTTAAGTTATTCATAACAGTGCTCTGAGTTTTGAAATATACTGTACAATCCCAAGACATAACTGTACAGATGAATATTTTATGAATTAAGCTATATACAGTAACAATAAATTGAAAAATAAATAAATTGAACCTCTGTTTTTTAGCACTAGAATTACCAGAGCCTACGAAAAAACTCGTAGATCCTGCCCACCTTAAATCGCTTCTAAAATCCGTTCACACCTCTCCGCCAGCATCTTTTGTCCTCTGAATGTGCTGATAAAGACAAGCTGCTAGCAGCCAGCTATTCCATCCCCCCACCAACTTAGAACGTGCATGAACTTCTCCCAGCTCATGCCTTGATTGATTATCTGGGATTGAAGTGGAGTTTTAGAGTGGAAATAATAGATCGTTATTTGGAACACACGCATTTCATGTGTTTTCCGTTTCTACAGTAATCTGTGTAAACACATTGTTAAAACAGAAACTTTTTCATATTTTAGTAATAAATGTTACAAAATGTAGGCATAAACACTGGAATGTGTAAAGCCTGAGCTCCAAAGATCAAATAAACCCTTTCACAAAAGGTTCAAGAATGATACAACAGTTTCCGTGGTGTAGCGTGCTAAGATTTGCTTCTCAGAGCGCAGCAGCTTTGCCGTACCTCACAGACCTCAGTTCGATTACCCGCTGGGGATAAAGTGTTACTTTTTATCTGGCTCTCTAAGTAACAGCACAAGTACAGACGCAAACCAAGTGCATGTGTGTACAGTATAATATTAACAAAAAGAGCAGCTTACTACTGAAAACAGCAAATATAGGAGTGAGTGGGGATGGAAGAGTCAGATCTGGGGGAGGGGTGATGTTAGAGCGCGTGAGCTTATTCAGTGCAGCAGGAACAACGCACATGTTGATCTTTTTTTTCTTTCAGTACATGTGCCTTCCCTGTTTATTTATATATCTAGTGACTTCTCTGCCTGTCTGTCTCTCTATTACGCAGTGCTCTGTCTGTCTGTGTGTTATGGATCTTAAAAATAACAGTTGTTCATGTTAATTGCAGTCTCAATTGTTAAAAAAATATTTTAAAACGAGCATCCCACATGAAAATATAACGATCTCATTAACTGACAGTACATACCAGTTTATAAATTGTATGTCCATTGGAGGTTAAAAAGAAAAAAAAAGTAACACTTTATCCCCAGCGGGTAATCGAACTGAGGTCTGTGAGGTACGGCAAAGCTGCTGCGCTCTGAGAAGCAAATCTTAGCGCGCTACGCCACAGAAACTGCTGTATCATTCTTGAACCTTTGTGAAAGTGTTTATTTGATCTTTGGAACTCAGGCTTTACACATTCTATAGTTTATGCCTACATTTTGTAACATTTATTGCTAAAATATGAAACAGTTTCTGTTTTAACAATGTGTTTACACAGATTACTATAGAAACAGAACACACATGAAATGCGTGTGTTCCAAATAACAATCTATTATTTCCACTCTAAAACTCCACTTCACTCCCAGATAATCAATCAAGGCATGAGCTGGGAGAAGTTCGTGCATGTTCTAAGTCGGTGGGGGGATGGAATAGCCGGCTGCTGGCAGCTTGTCTTTATCAGCACATTTAGAGGACAAAAGACGCTAGTGGAGAGGTGTGAACGGATTTAAGAAGCGATTTAAGGTGGGCAGGATCTACGAGTTTTTTCGTAGGCTCTGGTAATTCTAGTGTTAATTTATTTAGGAACTGTGGTTCTAATTGGATTAGGAAAATAACTTTTGCGGAACTGTCTGTATATTCTTTTTGTTACAGAAAGGTGTGTAACTATGAAGCATGAACAAAATTCTGCTTCTACAATACCAGACCATTACTAAAATATTGAAGAATGTGTAAGTGAAAAATGTACTGTATGAATCTGTAAAGTACTTGAAACTATCTGCCTGTTGTCACACATGTGTGCATGAGAGGCAGCTAAAGGGCTTGAGTAAGGACAGTTCCGAGACATACCGGGATGTGACAGAGTCCACTGACTCTTTTTCTCCCTTGCCTGCAGACCATTCACGGAAGATTCCACCTGGTCCTCTTGACGTCACTTCCGGGACCGAGCCAATGGAAGGAGACCTTGCCGGCTCCGGACCCTGTGATGTCACGTCCGGGCTCGCACCAATGACAGAAGACCTACATGAGCCCGACCCCTTTGACTTCACTTCCTGTCTTCCCCTTTAAAAGCTTCCACCTTTTCCCTATTCCCTCAATTCTGTATTGGACTCAGTTTTGTGCACAGCACAAATTTGGGATCTTTAGACTATACTTAACACATTAGGGATGCTAATTTGGGTAAACTTGAAATAATTTGAATATGATATGTAAATATATCATTTTATATTTTAGAGCCTTGTTTGTCTTTTCAGTTGGATTGCCATGTTGCACTGAACAAGAGCACATGGTAGCTCTACCAGCTTGATGTACATAAAAAACTTCCCTCTTTGAATTTATTTATAACGGTGCCTCATGAATATACTTTTTTATAAGGAATTGTCCCTGACAGAGTGAAACCAAAGTTTTGAGTTTGAGAAGATCTTAGAAATGTTATCAGATAACATGAAAAATTAAGGAAAACACACTAAGTAATTGCAACACAAACACTGACTTAATCAGTTTTAACGCCAAAAGAAGCCAATGAAAGAAGAGAAGAAGCGGGCCGCTAGGGTGGAGAAAAGAAGAGCTGCTTAGGAAGCAGCAAGCATATCAACCTCTGAGCAAACGAATGCTAAATGTACAGAGAAAGAGTATGAAAACTAGGAATGCTCAAGTCAAGTGTATTCACTGCACATTATCATGCAGTCCACTGTTACTGGTCTATGCATAATTATACTGTTGCTGAAGGGATATGCTTATAGTATTTATTAATTGCCATTATAAAACACATAGCTACATCCACACAAATATCTTCATTGGCAAAAAAGTGCTTGTTTTCTTGCCACCCAGGCTACGTACCTGACCTAACCTCTTACCTGTCTGCATGAAGAAAAATTTGAACATCTGGTGGAGGCATCAATGACAGGTTCCACTTCTACAGAAACCAATGCAAGCCAGGAAGTCCACAGGGTAACGTGCCATGTGATCACACAACATGTGTCTGCCACCTCTAGCATTGTCCCAGTTCTTATATCATCAGTAGATGAGGCAGAGAGAGAGGTTCTAACCTATGCATTACTTGATACTCAGAGTGATTCCACATTTATTTCAGAAGATCTGATTTATGAGTTAACTGTGGATGTTCAGCCAGTACAGTTGAACCTTAGTACAATGACAGCTGTTGATACTGTTATAGCAAGCATGAGTGTCCGTGGCTTACAAGTTCGAGGACTACACTCTGAAAACCACATCCAACTAAAGCTTGAGACTTCATTCCACTTGGTAAGTCTTAAATACCAACTGTCGAAACAGCACTGCATTGGCCACACCTCAGACACATGGCAAAGAAATTACCACCTCTCCAAAACTGCGATGTAGGACTGCTGATCGAGTATGACTGTCCGATGGCTCTAGCTCCCCTGGAGGTCATCATAGGAAGTAAAAATGAACCATTTGCACAAAGAACTGAACTTGGCTGGAGCATAATAGGATAATCCAACCCACATCTGGATAGACAAGTAAGTCACTGTTTTGTACCTTGAATTGCAGCAAAGGAGATCAGCTCAATCAGCCAGTGATGTTCTGAAAATCCTAGAAACAGACCTCATTGAGAAGAGCTATGACGACAAGTACAGTATGTGTCCCAAAATGATGTCCACTTTGTACAGTTCCTTAGTGACAACATCAGACAGAAGGAAGATGGACACTATGAAATGCCCCTCCCTTTCAAAAGTAATAAGCCTCCCTCATTGCCAAAAAACAAGAAGCTGGCTACTGTTCGTCTGCAGCATTTAAGGAAGAAGTTACAAGCCAACCAACAGTACCATCACCACTACAAGGACTTTATGGAGGAAATAATCAATAAGGGTGATGCTGAGCCTTGTCGCATCTGAGAGGGAGACGGAGTGGTACATTCCCCATCATGGTGTGTACCACCCCAAAAAACCATATAAGCTGCGAGTTGTGTTCGATTGCTCTGCAAAGTTCCAGGGAGTATCTCTAAATGACACTTTGCTGACAGGCCCAGCCTTGATCAGTTCTCTAGTAGGAGTTCTTTGTTACTTCAGAAAGGAAGCCATAGCTATAACCTGTGACATTGAAAGAATGTTTTGCCAGTTCTTTGTCCCTCCTGAATTACGTAATTATCTGAAGTTCCTATGGTGGGAGGGCGGAGATTTAGAAAGAGAACCTCAAGAGTATAGGATGGTAGTTCACCTCTTTGGTGCAGCATCATTCCCAGGGTGTGTCAATTTTGGTATTAAGTATCTTGCACGGCAACACAGAGATAATTATCCATTAGTAGTGGCATTCATTGAGAAAATCTTCTATGTAGATGTCGGGTTGACCAGTGTTTCGTTTGTTAAAGAAGCTAGGAAACTGATTGTTGAAACTCAGGAATTGTGCAAAAGAGGGGGTCTACATCGTCATAGATTTAACTCAAATGTGAAAGAAGTTCTCGACTGTGTAGATCCCTCAGATAGGGCAACAACCACCAATTCTCTTAATCTTAATTTGGATACAACAGCAGACCGCTTACTTGGTATTCAATGGTCGATAGAAAGTGATAACTTCAGCTATGCTGTTATTTTAAAAAGTCAGTCTTCAACACACAGCGGCATTCTATCCATCATTGTCTCTCTATATGATCCACTCGGGTTTGTTGCTCCATTTACTCTAAATGGAAAGTGCATCCTGCAGGAGCTGTGCTGTAGAAACATTGGATGGGATGGATCCGCTCCCTGAAGACCTACACCCACAGTGGGCTGAATGGAGAAATGCTATCCAAAGTCTAAGAGAAGTCAAAATACAGAGATGTTATCACCCACAAAACTTTGGCAACATTGTCAGAACAGAACTGCACCACTTCTCAGATGCTAGCTGTGTTGGATATGGTGCATGTTCTTATCTGAGATATAAGAATACAAATGGTGATGTTCACTGCACTCTAGTAATGACCAAAGCAAGAGTTGCACCTACAAAAATTACAAGCATTCCAAGACTGGAACTTTCAGCTGCTGTAGATTCTGCCAGAATGAGTGTTATGTTGAAAGCTGAACTAGAGATTAAAGTTGATAAAGAATTCTTCTGGACAGACTCGAAGGTTGTACTGGCTTACATCAACAATGAAGTGCGAAGGTTTCATGTATTTGTTGCTAATCGTGTCCAACTAATAAGGGAAACCACAGATCCCAACCAGTGGTATTATGTTGACACAGCAGAAAACCCTGCCAACTATGCCTCCAGTGGTCTTCATGCTTCTGACATCTCTATGTCAATCTGATTGTCAGGACCTAAATTTTTGTGGCAGCAAGAAGTGAATCCTACAACTGACCTTTTAGCCGAATTACTTGTGGGTGATCCTGAAGTTAAATCAATTCAGGTATTTGCAACAAGAGTCAGCAAACACATGGACATTCTTAGCCGGCTGAGTCGGTTTTCTTCATGGACAACACTTTTTAAGGTGGTTGCAAAAATAAAGAGACTGGGGTCTAAACAAGAAAATCACTGTGACCTGGTGACCACTCAAGAACATGAAAGAGCTGCAGAAACGGTCATAAAGCTTATTCAACAACAAGCCTTTTGTCAAGAAATGAAGTCACTCCAAAACCAAAATACTATTTCAAGTGTGAGTCCTCTCTTCTACCTTGACCCCATTTTGAATAAAGGAATTCTTTGTGTTGGTAGAAGACTGAAGAGGTCTTTCAGACAGGAATTAAAACACCCCATCATTCTTCCAAAGGACAGTCACATCATCAAGTTGATTCTGTTCAATTATCACAATAAGATCTGTCATCAAGGCCGAAGTCAAACTTTAATGGAACTTAGAGTCAATGGATTTTGGGTCATAGGTGGGAGCAAATAACGTTGCCAAATTGATACACAACCGTGTTTCATGTAGGAAACTTCGACGAGCAGGAGAGGAGCAAAGAATGGCTGATCTCCCTAAAGAGCGTGTGAAAGTTTCAGCTTCATTCACATTTTGTGGAATTGACTGCTTTGGACCCTTCCTCATCAAGAGGGCCTGCAAGGAATACAAAAGATATGGCCTGATCTTCACATGCTTCTCATTTCGAGCTATACACATTGAAATGCTTGAAGATCTGTCAACAGATGCATTTATCAATGCTCTGAGGTGTTTCATCAGTCTTTGAGGAGCTGTTTGCCAACTCCATTGTGACCAGGGGTCAAACTTTGTAGGTGCCAAGAATGAATTCAGAGAAGCACTCAAGCAATGCGATAAAAAGGCACTCACGGTTTTCCTAACTGAAAAACAATGTGAGTTTATCTTCAATGCTCCCTCAGCAAGCCATGCTGGTGGTGTTTGGGAACGGCAGATTCGTACTGTTCGAAGTTTGCTGAATGCCACATCTGCTCAGTGTCCAGGAAGACTTGATGACGCCTCCCTTAGAACATTGTTCTGTGAAGCAATGGCTATTGTCAACAGCCATCCATTAACTGTAGATGGAATCAATGATCCCAATTCACTGGAACCATTGACCCCAAACCATCTGATCTTGATGAAGTCTAAGGTTGCTTTTCCACCTCCTGGGAAATTTGTAAAGGAAGATGTGTATGCTACAAAAAAGTGGCGCAGAGTGCAATTTCTGATTGAATAGTTCTGGAGTCGCTGGAAGAAAGAATACCTCTTGAACCTTTCCACACGCCAAAAGTGGCATGTTCCCAAGCGTAACCTCAAGGTGAATGACATAGTCATTATCAAGGAAGACACCCTGCCCAGATATCAGTGGCATCTAGGACGTATGGTTGAAACCATGGAAGACAGTGATGGATGGCTTAGTTCGTCGAGTCAAAGTGCAAGTAGGTGAGCGAAACCCAACTGAAACACATGATCAACTATCCAAACTTTCAATCATTGAACGACCCATCCAGAAGTTAGTATTTCTTGTTGAAAGTGAGTGATCAGCTTAAGCACTGGGTGGTTCCCCCTTACATCAGACATGTTATTTATTGTTACGTTTTATGCATCCAAAGGTTATGTTTTCCAACTTAAGAGATCACTTAGTGTTATATAGAAATCATATTATATTCAGTCAATGGTTCCTCATAACACTATTGGTGGAAGTGTAAATGACTGTGAAATCATTCCGCACGTAGGGAACGTAACAACGTTACAATACCGGAAGTGTGAAGAAATAGTGAGGACTAACACTATCTCTGAAACTGTGACCTTTAGATTTATTGCACCCCTTGGTAAGCAGAATGAGTTTTCACGGTGCTCATGACAATATAACGACTACAATAAACAGCAACAGTTTGAGACATAAATAAAGATAAATGCATCAGTCTGAGACTCTCTGCATGTCGATTCTCTAGAAACCAAGGGCTGCTACACTAAGATACAGTGTGTTAATTGATTCAGTTGTTGTTTAGAATAGGTCCCAGTGCTAGCAGGGACTGAAAGACCCATTTTACAGTATGAAAATGGGATAGCCATACAGTTTTCTGACCGTTGAGAAATGGTTCAGCTGGATGAGAGAACTTAAAGAAACAAACAAGATATAAGCTTTAAACAGAACTTTTCTTTCCTTGCAATACCAATCTTTTCTCTATTTTTACTTTGAATTTTTACTAAAGTTTTTAAAACTTTAGTTTTATAGATATTTTGTCTGTGGAATCATTTCAACGCATCAAGCTTTTTGCCAGAATCCCATGAAACATACTGAAGCTGCAGAACTTTTATTTTTATTGGGTGAACGCAGCTACATGTATGATTTTAGTCTGATTTTGTTTTTTTTGGTTAAGAGTTCTATTTTTGAAGTTTGTGTTTATTTCAAACTGAATTTAAAAAGTTTTATTAACATCTTGTTTCTGTTGTTTGCAACCCATTTCGTTGCACTATTGTCATGAGAGGATATGATGCTATAAAGATAACAGCATTAGTAGCCCTTCATAAAGAATCTTTGAAGAACTTTATTCCCAGTACATCTTAGGGTTATGTTTTTGAACTCATTTTTTACTTCTAAACTTTGATTTTTGTCTTGCCCTCTGCCTTTGTGTTAATGACCATTGCCTGTCTTTTTGACAATTCTGGTGCTTTTTGCCCTTCCTGGTCCTTTTTCAACCCACAATAATCCAGAAACTACTCATCCCATTACACAAGGGCTTACAGGTAGTTTTGAATAAAATGGTGTACTTTGGAAAAACAAGGTTTCATCCAAGAAGACGAAGAGTGAACAAAGGGAAAAATAGAGTGAGAAGAAAGCAGAGAAAACAGAAAGACATCAGATGACCTGACAACAGACAGGATTTAGAGATCTGGAGAATAAAAAAGGACGATCAAATAAAAAGTATGGGCCTCAGTGACTGCAACATTCTGAGGCCCAGGAGGAGAGGCAGCGACTCTTATGCTCTCCTGAATTGCTGGGCTTCTCACCCTATCATTGAGTGTCATTCCAGTGGCCCTGCAGCAAAGCCTCATTTCTTCTGCTTGTACGCACAACCTCATTGTACCTCAACTTCACAATAGGAGACGGTGTAGATCAGCTGGTAAACCAAGATCTTTGTCTTTAGACTCAGCTTCTGTTTCACCACCCTGGACCAGTAGCTGCAGCTGCTCCAATAATTTGTGAACAAGATCCCAATATACTTTAACTCCTCCACTAAGGACAATTGTACACCCTGAACATGGGAAGAATGTTCTGTTCTTTTCTGAGAGGGAACCATGACATCAGACTTGGAGTTGCTCATACTCATCTCTGTCAGCAGCAAATTGCTTCAGTGCATGCTGAAGGTCACAGACAGATAAGACAAAGAGAACAACATCATCTGCATAAAGCAACAATACTAACTCCAGCCTCTTCAACTAGGCATCTTCACATCCTTGGCTGTGCCTTGACATACTGGAAGGAGTATATATCTATGCTTTGTATTATGGAGTGAAATAAGGGTAGATATCTTTAAAGAACACATAGCCCTAGCTAACTCCTTCAGTAATATGGAGGAGATAGAGGATGACCTTGCCTAGACTCCTTCTTAATTTGAAAGGGGGGAGTAGTATCTGATCTTGTGTGTAATTCTCCAGAGGGAGTAGAATATAATTTTAATTTAACCATCTTCACAAACTCCACCCAAAAGCCCATCCTATCCATATGCTACCTGGAATGCCTGGCTCAGTTAATCAAATACCTTTTAAATGGGAGTAGCACTGCAGGCTGTGGAACACAAGGGACCACCTCAGTGATATTAAGGATTCTGTGCAGATTTCCTGAGGGTAAACAGAAATGGATAAATAGTGTTTTTAATCAGGTGAACCAGTTTGTAAATGACCAGTTGAAGTTGGCGAGCTAAAACCAATGGACTTATTTAAAACAACTGACAGCCATGGCAGATTCTCGTGGCCATTTTAATGAAAAAAAATATATATATTATTTGACAGTAGATGGGAGCAAAGTGCCAGCACTGACACAGTTATATTCTGTCACATCTCTCACTGCTGATGTCACAACATACTAATTGTTTAGTTAATTAACACCACTACACTGTGAGAAATTAGAATAAGTCAGATATGTTACACCTTTCTGAGTGTATTTCAGTTACTCCTAGACACTAAGCATGGAAATGTGGCCACTGTGTTGTTCACGAGAAGTGCTGAAACAACTATTTATATTTATAGAATGCAGTAGATATTTCCCCTTATGACAACAGAGTGAAACTATACACTCTGTAACTTTTTTTTAAATTTAGAGTGAATGAGATTATTCCATGCTAAATGAAAATTACACTTTAAGAGGAATCTCTGCGATTTCAAACTTTATATCACTTTTGTTTCTTATTAACTCCATTTGATCATTTTTCATTATGTTAGCTACACAATTGTCATGAATGTGAAGTCTATACTTTCATTATTATCATTGAATGAGACTTATGTTTTTGAGATCAGATTTTTATTAAGTGAAGGTAAACACAAAGTAGTGCCGAGTGTGACGTGCACCAGGAGCAATCATCCGGGGGCATTTTTATGACATAAATTGCCTCAACCAGCCCCACTTTATCCAGAGTAACAGCAACTCTAAGGCTCTCCTGAATTTCTGAGCTGAGTGCCATCACAGTTGCCCTATCCACATTTTTGCTGCTTGTGCTCACATTCTCATTGTTTCGGTCATTTCCCACAGCTTATGACAATAGGAGAGGGTGTAGATCAGCTAGAAAACCGAGATCTTTGTCTTTAGACTTTGCTTCTGTTTCACCAACCTGGACCAGTGCAGCACACACAGAACAAGTGTCACTGCTCCAATCACTTGTGAACACGATCCCAAGATACTTTAACTCCTCCACTAACAGCAATTGTACACCCCTAATGTGGAGAGAGTGATCTGCTCTTTTCTGAGAGAGAACCATAACATCAGACTTGGAGGTGCTCATACTCATCTCAGTCAGCAGCATATTGTTTTAGTGCATGCTGATTGTCACAGTCAGATAAGACAAAGCCTCCCCAACTAGGCACTTTGACATGCTGGAGGGATTATTTCTTGGCTGGCTTGCTTGGGAACACGATTGGCTTGGGAATACCTAGGAATTCTCCAAAAGAGCTGGAATCTATAGCTAAGGACAGGGAAGTCTGGGATTACCTGCCTAGCCTGATGCCACCACCACCCTCACCAGGAAAAGTGGTTTGAGCCGATGATGATGACGAGATAACGAAGTAGTGCTAATTTGCAATTAAACCATAATTACATCATAGAATAAAAACACCTGCCACACGCCTGTACACTTCCCACGTAACACCCAGCCCTGTATGTCCAAACATTGTTTAATGCAGCATACAACACAATGAGCTCTGGATGACCCAGAAGGGTAAATTTTTTAAAGGTATTGCAGACTGACATTTTAATGAATAAAGTCGCCCAGCTCTACAGCTTTATTGTAATTTTAGGATTCTGCTAATAACGTTTACACCACTTAAAAGAAAACTAGGGAAATTGATTTAAAAAACAGATCCCTGAAAAGATACATGGAGAGAGCCATGATTGAATTTTGCTTAAAACCAGGGGGACACAATTATGCTCTCGCATTTGTATCCCAATCCAATATCTCATGAAGGTGGGGCTCAAAGCAGGGGGCAGCGATTTTGAACTGCAAAGAACAGTGGTGCTGATCAAAGAGAGGGCAAGCTTCTTATTATAATGAACTGTCTACAGCTGAAAATACTAGGGTGTTGTACTGTGTTAGCCATTATGAATATAATGAGAAGTCAAGCAAAATGACACCTTTTATTGGCTAACTAAAGAGATTACAATATGCAAGCTTTCTAGGCAACTCAGACCCCTTCTTCAGGCAAGATGTAATACAAAAACTGTAGTTCTCCTGTATTTATATACACACTAGGACAAATAACAACATTGGAAAACCTTTAAGTGAGAAATCTTAAATGTAGACATTTATTAGACCTCTAAAGGCTAAGATTCATTAAGCAAGAGAGGAGAACAATGTATGGTCAAGATCCTTGGATAAGATAACTATCCAACAAAAGTCTTTTAAAGTTTCTGATGAGTTTTTCAATATAATGTGGGTCTGTAGACAGGTTGTCTGTGTCAGTCCGAGAGATGCAAATGATCCTCATATCTGGCCACACAGGTTCCACATCAGGCATGGCAACACAGATGCTCCTGTAGCAGCTCTGTGGGAGAGACTTTAAGTCACATTGCTTATGGACAACTTTAGAACACAGTAAGAGAAAAAAGAATGGGAAGTTAAACTTATGCTAAAATTTAACACATCACAACATGGTTTGAATAGAGACAAGAGTTTTATGGCCAGATATGAGGATTGTTTGCATCTCTCGACTGACACAGACAACCTGACTACAGACCCATATTGAATTGAATAACTCATCAGAAACTTCAAAAGACTTTGTTGGAGTTATCTTATCCAAAGATCTTGACCATACACTATTTTCCTCTCTTGCTAAATGAATCTTAGCCTTTAGAGGTCTATTAATTTTTTACATTTAAGATGTCTCACTTAAAGGATTTCCAATGTTGTTATTTTTCCTAGTGTGTATATAAACACAGGAAACTCCAGATTCCGTATTACATCTTGCCAGAAGAAGGAGCCTGAGTTGCCTCAAAAGCTTGAATATTGTAATCTTCTTAGTTAGTCAATAATAGGTGTCATTTTGCTTGACTTCTCACTACAGCTGAAAAGTAATCTAAAAAGACACCCCAATTCAACATATAAATGTGTATCACATGTGCAGAGACCACACTGTAAATTACTGTATATTTTAAAAATTAACATAAACTATGCAAGTGAAAAAACATTCTGTAACATCAGATTTTACATTGGCATTCAAAGACATTAATGAATGAATGGTAAAAGTGAATGTTATGTTGACACAGGAGTTGTTTGTGATCTTTGTTGTTCACACTTATGACAATAGTGTAGGAGTCGAAAGACAGTTGAAAGAACTAGAAGCTATGCTCGTAAAAATAAGAATTGCAAAATATGCATTTGAACTCAACAGTGTGTCTCATTCCATCAAAAGGACTGCCATTAAGAGAACTTAACATGAAGAACCTTAGGAGATACAGATTTTAGTGCTCAAAACAACTGCATCAATAAATCTGCCCAACAACACCAGTAAAAGCATGGATGAGGCTGCATAGCATCCATATGCTAACTGCATGTCTAAACGAATAACTAAAATAAGTTAACATTACAATCTAATTGGAAATGCAAACATGCCATTCTGGAATATAGTCACAGCATTTCAACATGTAGTATATCCATAACTCACAATGCATATTTAAACTGTATATACTGTATGTTGTTATACCACATAGTGGTGCAGTAGTCCAAATGCCAAGATATTGTAGCAGACAAGAAGCAGTTCTCAAACACAGCCAAGTACAGTAGCTGCAGTGTGAGCTGTGTGTTTGTGTGTGTCTGTCTCTTCCGTCATTATGCTCATTACAATGTACAATTTTAACATTAATCTTCATTTATATTGAGCTAGTGAACTGACAATAGCAATTTTAGCTTTTAACTTTCTCACAGCGTCAAGTACTTTGTTCAGTTTCTTTTGCTCTCTCCCTAGAACCACAGTGGTGGTTTAAAGTTTATATACTAGAGAAATTGGGAGTGGGTGTTTTAGGAAGAAACCCTACAGGTGTATCGTTTGCAGTGGCAGATTTCACTACTATTCACTGCAAACATTTTAACAGGTTTCCTTGTTTAAGAATCACCTCTGGCCCCGCAAGACTAATAAAATGTAAGCCCAACAGTATAATACAGGTGGTGATACAGTAAAAACTTGGATTGCGAGTAACTTGGTCTGCAAGTGTTTTGCAAGACGAGCTAAAATTTTTAATAATTTTTAACTTGATAAACGAGCAAGGTCTTGCAATACAAGTAGTACATATATGCTTTGTCTGCCGAGCATCACGTGATCACAACTGAGCTGATGGTTCTTCTCTCTCTCTCACTGCGGGATTGTGGGTAATCATCTCCCATTCTCCGTCTCAGTCTGCATGCCTCACTCATATAGTCAACATCCGTATGAGCATATACTGTTTACTATAGCATTGTGACCACGTGTGTGTTGTAACGTGTGAGTCCCTGTCTTGCACCCCAACACACAAAGCTGAGTCTCAGTACTTTAGCAACACCAGCTTTATTCAGCTTGAAACAGGAACAGCACGGTTATGTATTATAGCAGGATCTGACACTCTCCTATACACAGACACAGCAGTCAGGCAGGGTCATGGCCAGGTTAGTGGCCAAGTAATACTATGCCCTGCATTTATAATGTTCCTTGTATCACCCATCAACGGCAGGCACTTATAGCATGTCCGCGATCTTTTCGAATTTGCTTTTACAGCGAACTGCTACAGTGCTGGGAGCCTGCAGTTGCTTCGGGACACACTTCCGCATGTCATCCCGTTGGGTGTAATCCCAAAAGAGTTTAAAAACTTACAGTGCGTAAAGCATTTTTTTTTATTTTGTGTTCAAGTGTAGAGACTCTTCAGGCAAAAGTAACTGTCATTGGATAGGTTCCTTGTTAAAGTCACAAAAAAAGAATTCCAGTGAGCCAACAGATAGCAGGGATTCCGTTAGTTAGAGTGAAAGTCATTATACACAATAACCCTCCTCCTGCTCTCTCTTGTCTCCCTCACACCAGCCATGATTCATTTCAAAGGTAAACTGTAGATTAATTTCTTTTATGTATTTTTACTTTATATTTTGTATTAATCATTTTTATATGAATAGTTTTGGATTGTGGAACGAATCATCTGAGTTTCCATTATTTCTTATGGGGAAATTCACTTTGATATACGAGTGGTTTGGATTACAAGCACGAATCCGGAATGAATTATACTCACAATCCAAGGTTCCACTGTGCAACATTTCACATATCTTATAATATTCATCAACGCATGAACATGCATCAATATAATCTGTATGATCCTTGTACAAAACATTGCTACATGAAAAAGTTAAGTATTAGTGTTCATTCGGGGTGGAGATTCGCCTTAGAAAATATATTGTACAGCTGTGCAGAGACTTGATACACCAGTGATTAAGGTTTACTGAAGGAGTACATAAAATAAAATATTTGCAGCTCACTTTCAACAGCCTCATAATTTAACTTTATCAGTTTAGTTCAATCAGAAAAAAAGGCAACCATAAACCAAGTACAGTGGAACCTCGGGTCACGACCGTAATTCGTTCCAAAACTCTGGTCGTAACCTGATTTGGTCATGACCCGAAGTAATTTCCCCCATAGGATTGTATGTAAATACAATTAATCCGTTCCAGATCATACGAACTGTATGTAAATATATTTCTTTTAAGATTTTTAAGCACAAATATAATTAATTATAACAATGAATGCACAGCGTAATAGTAAACTAAATGTAAAAACATTGAATAACACTGAGAAAACCTTGAACAACAGAGAAAACTAACATTGCAAGAGTTTGCGCTATAGCCTTACGAACCGCTCGCTGTAAACACTTTTTTTTAATGAGTTTTAAGCACAGAGAAAAAAAGGAACATTTGAACAAATTTGAACTTTATTTAAAAACTAACCATAAACAACCAAGAAAACTAACCTTGCATGAGTCGAGTTCTGGCATGAAGGAAGTGAGGAGGAAGAACTAGCCACTCGTAGGACAGTTTTGCAGCAAATCGCCATGAATATTCCTGGCTTTCTCGCATAACATCGCCACGCTTACGCTATCCCCTGCAAGTTGTTTCTCGTTCAACCACATTAGCAACAGTTTTTCCACCTCTTCCAGCACTTGAGGCCTCTGCTTGGTTAACACTGTAACTCCTTTTGCAACATCAGCTGCTTTAATGGCCTCTTTCTGTTTTAGAATAGTCGAAATCATAGACTTTGACTTCTTGTACTCGGCGGCAAGATCAGTAACACGAACGCCATGCTCATACTTTTCAATAATTTCTTTCTTTAATTCGATCTCAATTTTCTTCGAACTTTTCTTCTCACCACTCTACACTTGCTTAGAAGCCATTGTTAACTGCAAAATTAATGCAAAAGCACATGAAATACTGTAGAGCACAAAGAGTTCACAGTCGAAAGCACGCACGTCTGACTGAGAACAAGGCACAGGGAGAGACTGAAAACGTGAGGAACTTATCGGCACGTACAAACCGGAAGGGAAACTAAATAGAGCACAAAGAGTTCACAGCGAAAGCACGCATGCATGTGCAAGCACGCACGTCTGACCGAGAACATTGCAACACGTGCAGAAATCATTGGCGCGTACAAACCGGAAGGGAAACTGGCTTGTTCGTCAACCGAGTGTGTGGTCGTGAACAGATGCAAAAGTTTGGCAAACTTTTTGGCCGTAACCCGATTTGTACGTATTCAGAGACGTTCGTGAACTGAGGTTCCACTGTATGTATTTAGTTTACATGTGGAAAATATAATTTATTTTTATCCATTTTATGAACCATACATTCAGAAGCATGTGGTCTGTTGACAGCTGCTCTCAGTAGAAAAAGTGGTTATGAAACCCACAAGCTATTAAGAGGTGATTATAGTGACAAGGAGGAAAATAGAGTATTGTTTCACAGCTACTGCTAAATCATAGAAAAAGCTGATGGTTTAGTTTAGCATACAAAATCAGGACAACTGCTAGCAATATAATGGGGTTCTATAATACACTGACAGATTGTTTACCTGTATAAAGTAATAAAAAGGAGATTATGGTGATTTTGAAGCAAATGCTTTATTATGAACCATCAATTGAAAAGCCTGTGACCTTGTAAATTGTGAAAACCACTGCATAGACAGGTTGGGAAGAGAGTTGCTTGTGTGCCCTTCATAGACGACTAGATACTAGATGGCTAGATACTTGAGTGAGATGCCTGTGCATCAGGGAAGGGAAGCAAATCTCAACTTTAAGAGGATTCAAGAATACACATTTTCAGAGAAAAAGGTATTAATAGGAGCCACATGCAGCCACTAATACTTGCCCTAGTCTCAGTGATACAGAAGAGTGGGATGGTTGAAAGCAAAAAGTAATGGGGATTCTTGATATCATAATACTGTCAGTGTTAATGTTTCAGACGAACACTGCTTTACCCACAGGCTATTTGTGACAGATAACAAATTGGTTTACAGCATTCAGTTACGTTAATCTGCATGGTGAAATAGCCATTTTAGCATAATACACACACTGCATATACAGTAAATGTGCCTATGTCATGATAAGTGACAGGTCTAAGTGATGTTGGTCAGTACAAATTTGGGTGACTTTTGTTTGCAGATTGTGTGCCCTTGTATGATGCAGTTTGTCTAGATATGCATATCCTGCATCTATACAGCAATTTTAATGTATTATATTTGCCATAGTTTCTTAAACTATTGTTCGTGACTCATTTTGAGTCCTGGGTTCCCAGGCTTTAGGATCACACAGGGGCAAGTCTCACCATTGTATTCAGTGAGAAAGACTGCATACGGTTTACAAAGTGTCTTTCATGGAAGCAACTGTTGGCTGTGATTTTTGATGATGGACCCCCAACTCCTCCCAGGATGACTGTCTGTAGCGATTATCCAAGGGAAACCCATAGTCCTCTAGGATAACTGTTGGAGGTATACTCCTAGGAGGATACATCTAACAGTCATCTGAGACTGGGTCTTGAAGAAGGGCAAGATTGGGTTGCAAGAAGAAAAAAGTTTAAGAAACATTGGTCTATGCCATAGTGCCAGAATAAGGTGAAATCTGGAGCACTAATGAAACCCCTGCTACCATGGGGTATTTTGCACAGCGCTTGAGAGCAATCTGATTTCTCACAGAACAAGTATAAAAATATTGTCACATAAGGATGAGCTGAATATTACTTTGATTTATAACAGCCAGTATACAAAAAGAGGAAATGCAGCTGACAGGCAAAATACATCAACAGCACTTATTAAATTGTTAAAGATAGTACTCTAATCCCAGACTTGTCCCTCAAACAGTAGAGACTGGAAAATTTTAACACTAGAATTACCAAAGCCTATTAAAAACTTGTAAATCCGCCCCAACTTAAATCCCTTTGCACCTCTCCATCGGCATGTTTTGTCTTTTAAATGTGTCAATAAGCAGCAAGCAGCCTGCTATCACATCCCTCCATCGCCGCACAAAGTTTTCTCAGCTCAAGTCTGTTTACCTGCTGTCAGTTGCTTAGAGTTGTATAGAGTAAATACTATATCGTTATTTGGAACACATGCATTTCATGTGTGTTCCGTGTCTACAACAATCTATGTAAACATATTGTTAAAACAGAAACGTTTTTCATGTTTTAGTAATAATTGACAAAATGTAGGCATAAACTATATAATGTATGAAGCCTGAAGTCCAAATATCAAAGAAACACTTTCACAAAAGGTACAAAAAAAAAAGCCGCTGCCAAAAAAAGCCGCCTTAGTGTGCGACATTGACACTCATTTACTGTGACTTCCACTGTGGCGCAACAGTATCAGTTGCTGACTGGCAATCAGAAGGTCACGAGGTTGATCCTGCATGGCTCCCTTTTGAGAAGTGTTCTTATTTTTACTATTTTAGAATAAAAAGATACATTTGATTTCAGTCTGTAACAGCCGGTGAAATTTATATTTGCAAAGGTTAGCTTTGTTTTTTTTTTTTTTTTTAATTCACTTTTCATTCTCTGTCGCGTTCAGGATCTTTCCCTACCACCCCCCTCCCCCCACCTGACACTGCTGTTTTCACATAAAGACGCGCTATAGCTCTGCAGTGTATCACGATACATACGACCACGTGTTTTTTTTCCCACAATCTTGCCAGTCTCCACATGTTGCTGTATGCTGTTTCTTTTGTACTCCAGGACATGCAGAGGAAAGCATAGTAAAGAATAGTAACTTCAGCACTATATGCAATCATCAGACACTCCCCATCTGACACTGCTGTTTTCACATAAAGACGCGCTATAGCTCTGCAGTGTACTTGTGACTGCATTGTCGTACCAATGCTTGCGAACTGAAGTGTCTGCATGCACTTTTCGTGGCATTATACATGTATTTTTTGAGCATGCCAATGTAGCTCAAACACAGGAACATATGTTGATGTAAAAGTATAACAAAACAAGTGCACTTTTATTCAAGACTATAACCGAAGAAAAAAGAAAGCAAGTTACAGTGGGCGGGTGCAATGCTAAGAACTGCTGATTTCCATTCCGTGCTATATAACTGTTAACTGTTAACATTTGAATCTGATGATTGCATATACTGCGGTGGGTTGGCACCCTGCCTGGGATTGGTTCCTGTCTTGTGCCCTGTGTTGGCTGGGATTGGCTCCAGCAGACCCCCGTGACCCTGTGTTTGGATTCAGTGGGTTGGGAAATGGATGGATGGATGGATGATTGCATATAGCGCTATCTTATTCAGTATGCGCAAGAACATGCAGGTGGCCAGTTGCTGCATGCTACAACGCACATTTTAAAAAAGAAAGAGCCAAATATATGTGACGTTTTGAAGAAATCATTTTATGACGCGAATAGTACCAATCAGAAAACATCATCGAAGTAATGCAATATTATTTGAAAACGAACAGCGTCAGGTTGGGTGTGAAGTTATACTGGCGCTGTTTGAGTCAGATCACAAGCTGAATAAGCTCAACAAGCTCCTGTTCTGACTCTAAGAAAAAGCATGAATTAATCAACAGAAATAACCGCGATCGACATTTTAAACTTAACGATGTACAGTGCATACCAATTTATACATTTTATGTCCATTTGAGGAAACAAAAAACACTTTCTCCAAAGCTGGGAATCCAGCTTGTGTCTCTGTAGCACGGCAGGGTTGCTGTGCTCCAAGTCAGCAAATCTTAGCGTTAAGCCACGGAAAGTGTTGTAGCATCCTTGAACCTTTTGTGAAAGTGTTTATTTGATGTTTGGACTTCAGGCTTCACACATTCTATAGTTTATGTCTACATTTTGTAGCATTTATTACTAAAATATGTAGAGAAAAGCCAAGCAAAATGACACCTTTTATTGGCTAACTAGAAAGATTACAATATGCAAGCTTTCGAGGCAACTCAGGCCCCTTCTTCAGGCAAGATGTAATCAATTGTAATTACAATTACATTGTAATTAAACAAAATGTATTATTATTAGCGGGAAATTGGACAACCAGCTGGCCAAAGGGAGATAGAATCTTTATACATTCTGAATTTTTTTTCTCTTGTCCATTGGTAGCTGGTAGTGACCTGATAAATTCATAATTTAAAATTTTAGATCTACTAAATATATATGCTTAAAATTTATTTCAGAACACAGTATTTATAAATATTTTTTGTGTGTATAATTTGATCTATGGTTATTCTTAAATGTGTGCTGTGCTTGATAATGAAAATGTTCCATACCAAAATAAATAAATTGTTTTAATGTATTCCTAAGTAGTAACATCTTGATGACAAGTTTTGTTATACTGCAGCTCCTACACACCAATGTCAAAAATACAAATAAACTGATTAATTCTCTGATTTATGTACATTTTTAACATAATTTTGAAGTTTAACACTAACACACAACGTTTTAGCTAAAGCAACATACTATGTACAGTGATGCCACTGTTTTGAATCTTAATCTAATTTAATAAAACATAACAAGTATAGTTAACGAAGGAGAGCTACTAAAGGGATTGTGTGAAACACATTGAACCTCTTAAATATGTAAAATTGATTTAAAATAAGAAGAGCGAATGGTGAATGACGTTCTCCATATCAAAAGAAATAAAATAACTGCAAATCTTTTTTTAACTAGATGTTCATTCTTTATATGCAGATGGAACACAGATCTATATATAAAACAAATAGCAGAGTTCATAAAAGTGTTCTAAGCAGAAGTTAGTGTATTTCTTTTGTGACAGATAGGAGGCGCTATCACTCCCTTGAACCCTCTGATCAGACGCCAAACACCAGCTAAAAGTCCAAATATTGTATTTATTTGAACTACACAGTGCACAAAGCACCCTCCTCTCCACAATACTCCACAATATAAATCACAATACTCAATAATAAACAATCCTCCACTCTCCCAGACACGTTGCCACCCTTCCACCCAGCTCAGCTCCCCGTCTGGGATTTCCCACAGTCCTTTTATAGTCCTTGACCCGGAAGTGTTTCGCTTTCTCTGTCCATGTGATTAGGAACACTTCCGGGTCATATAAAAACTCTTCTTCATCCCGGAAGCATGTCATTCCTCTTGTCCATATGACTCTGACGTACTTCCAGGGAGCAGGGCAAATAGTAGCTGCTCCTCCCTGCAGCGCCTTCTAGCGGCCCCCGTGGTATCCAGCAGGGCTGTAAAGGAAAACTCCAATGTCCATAATTCCCTGCTGGCATTCGGGGCACCTCCATGCTGCAGGGAGGGCTCCACCTGGCAGCCTGGGGGTATTGGCTGGGATGAACGGCCGGCCATATATCACAGTACTTCCCCCCCAGCAAAGAATCCAGGAGGAATTTCCGGTCGGATCTTGTCAGATGCTTGCTTCGTATTCTCTGGAGAACCTAGGGGGAATATTAGTCCAATGAGCAATCTGGTCCCCTGTTCTCCAAGGACAATATCGCCAAATGTGACCCGTCCTTCAGCATCCATAGCACTGCCTCCTTCCTCCAGCTACTCTCCCTTTGCGGAACTGAAAACAGTTAGGAAATGCCTGCTCCGCCCCTTTCTCCGCTGAGGAGGATTCCAGTGCCGCCCTTGAGCTCTCAGCTCCCTTTTCTATTTTGTTAGGAGACCCCGGTTTCGCTTTTGGGATCTCCTTCTTAATCTGGGGCTTGTCCACAGTTTGGGTCTCTCTATTAGATAAAGAGAGACCTTTTACTGTCTGAATCCCCTTCGATTTATTTATAATACGGGTCGGGTCTTCAGGATCGCATTGCTCCATGAAACAGCAACACCCAGCTGCCTTGGCTCGATTGATCCTTCCCCCGACAGCTCTGTCATCGTTCCACTCTCTTTTGTAGGCCTTGCAATGATTTGGCATCTGCTACTTATTAAACATGGGCCCGGATCACACTGCAGCCCTTTATGCTGTACGGTACCGGCATTACTCACCTGTACCAGCAAATCATATAAGACGGGACGCTCTCGTCCTAAACGCTGCAGGTACTCATTCACCCGTCTCAAAGGCGCTTTGGCCGTTGCTCCCAGATCTTCAATAACCTTCTTTAAGGCTTCCAGCATCTGAAAAATACCTCGTACAGGCTCGATCAGTTTCTCACTTCCTCATTCTCCTTACCTACCAGCTGGGTGTCAATGAGCACGTCTGCTGTCAGCACATGCTCTGACGGGTCTGGCGGAGGCTTCTGGGATTTGGAGTTCTCCATCGTGGACCGGGCCACCATCTTTGGCTGACTGCAATCCGCCTGTATTAATTTGTCGGCGGGTCGATCAGCCATTTCCCGGCCCTCTTTTTCTTTTCGTGGGGTGAGCAGTGCTTCGCTCGCCTCCCCCTTCCCCTTCAGAAAGTCCAAGTCCATTGCTTTGTCTACGAAGTTGCAAACAGCGGGACGTGGACCTTCTCCTTCCCAAATTGCATCGGGGTTGATCACGTGTCCCTCGCCGGCAGCCGACATGCGGAAGTCTCCTTTAGGTCTCATCAGCTCGCACAGGAGCGCACCACCGTCACCGGGAATTTCTTCTGCCTCCCGCAGAGCCTCCCGATGGTCTTCTCCGAGGTACATGCACAGGACAAAATTAGTTATTTTAAGAGGATTTTCTTTTAACTCCCCGGCATGTACCTCATGATGGTCGTCTTTCTCCGGAGACGCCTTTCGCCCCGTGTGGCTGCTCCTCAGCTCATCCCGAGTGTCGGGCATGACGAGCTCGGATCCTCCACTGGTGCTGTCTCTCGGTTTGCTCCTCTTCTTCCCCATAACAGACTTGGTAAAGGTGAGGTTCTGTCGATTTCCTGCGTGTTCAGACGCTGCCGTCTTAGGGTTCTCTGTCTACAGAAATTTTTGAACCAGGTCCTCTGCCAAATCGACGGCCAGAGTATCCTGCCGACTACGCCACTGTGACAGATAGGGGGCGCTATCGCTCCCTTGAACCCTCCAATCAGACGCCAAACCCAGGTAAAAGTCCAAATATTGTATTTATTTGAACTACACAGTCCTTGACCCAGAAGTGTTTCACTCTCTCTGTCCATGTGACTAGGAATACTTCCGGGTATATAAAAACTCTTCTTCATCCTGGAAGCACGTCATTCCTCTTGTCCATGTGACTCTGACGCTGCAGGGAGGGCTCCACCTGGCGGCCTGAGGGCATTGGCCGGGATGAACAGCCGGCCATATATCACACTTTGTTGAAATTGTTATTGAATAGGTAACTAAAATGCAGACAGAGCATCTAATACAGTCCTATAAATATATGACTGTTTTTTTCTGAAACAGGTACTAAAATGTCACTTTTTATGGGTTGGCCATATGGAGTTGAAAATTAAGAGTTTTGGTGCACAAACGGAAGCATCGGTATTGTTATAACACATCACTGAAAAGACCTGACCACAACATCCATCAAAAGGATTGACTCAGATTAAATCATTTTCCGTTATGAACACAAAGTAAAACGTCTCATGGTAATCAATCAGACTCATATACAGCCATTTTTTTCATTTTAACAGTTTATTTCTTTTTTATTTGTTCTGCTTCTGCTATCAGTGAAGGTCAACAATCTGTTATCACCCTGTCTGCAAATACTATGTCATTCCAAGATCAATATTTTATGTTCCAGTGAACTAAAGGTCACCATCTACCACCTCTACCAATTTTGCTCCTTTCAATGACAAAGGTAACATTTTGACATCATCGCTTTTCATTGCACATGCACAGTTTAATTGGTTCTCAGAGAAAATAATTTCATCTTTATTTGTGGCTACCGATTTTGCAATAGGACAAAAACACAACAGATGCCAAATTTTGTTTTACTAACATAAACACAGGTTCTATGTAAAATGCAAACTTTACTAGATTAACTAACAAACTATTAAATTGAAAATACATCACAGGATGATCAAATGGCTTTTGCCATCTTTTCCTGGGAATTTCTACCCCTGTAAATTTGCTACAGTGGCAACAAGTACAGGAAAACTAATTAAATAAATAAATAAAAATTACTTATTTTGTTAGGCAATGCCTATATAAGCTCAGGATGTCTTGGGTATGTGCAGCTGTGAACAGAATGCAAACCAAAAATCCCTTTAAAAGATGTGGTTTTGGAGTGTACTGTTGACAGGTCAGGTTGGGGATCATGAAGTGGTACAGTGCATTGCCACACCCACTACACAATGAAACAGCTCGGGGTTTTGGTTGACAACCCCAGGCAAATAAGCATTCCAATCTCACCCTCCAGAAATGAGCATATATCTGCCACAGCCAGGTGTTACGTGGGTGTCCCCTTGACCTGGGTCCAGCCATTCAGGTACTCAACAATGAAGATCATGCGAGCAGGATCACCCTCGGAGAATCACACTACATGGCCGTAGTGCGGTAACTGATGCTCCCTCACAATGCAGGTAATGTGCCTCATTTGGGAATCCATGAGCAACCGCTCATTCGACATAAAGTCAAATAGTAGTACCCAAGTATTCTCAGAAGAGACACAGTACCATAATGAGTCCAGTCTTCGTCTCAGGTCACTGGATAGCATCCATGTCTCCCAACCATATAGCAAGACAGGAAGCACCAGGACTCTATAGACTAGGACCTTTGTCCCTTTGCATAGATATCAGGAGCGCCACACACTCCTTTCCAGCGACCGCATGACCCCTCATGCTCTTCCAATCCGTCTACTAACTTCATAGGAAGAGTCACCAGAGACATGACACTGCTGAGGTAAGTAAACCTCTTGACAAGATTGATACTCTCTCTGCAGGCAGATACACTGCTGATGGCTATGCCCAAGAGGTCTTTAAAGGCCTGGATTTTGTTTTTTATCCAGGACACTTGCAAGCCCAGACACTCAGACTTCTCACTCAGTCTCTTGAGAGCCCCGATCAGAGCCTCCATCATCTCCACGAAGATCACAGCATCGTCAGCAAAGTCAAGGTCAGTGAATCTTTCTTAGATAGATAGATAGATAGATAGATAGATAGATAGATAGATAGATAGATAGATAGATAGATAGATAGATAGATAGATAGATACTTTATTAATCCCAAGGGGAAATTAACATACTCCAGCAGCAGCATACTGACAAAGAACAATATTAAATTAAAGAGTGATAACAATGCCGATACCAATGCAGGTATACAGACAGACAATAACTTTGTATAATTTTAACGTTTACCCCGCCGGGTGGAATTGAAGAGTCGCATATTGTGGGGGAGGAATGATCTCCTCAGTCTGTCAGTGGAGCAGGACATTGACAGCAGTCTGTCACTGAAGCTGCTCCTCTGTCTGGAGATGACACTGTTTGGTGGATGCAGTGGATTCTCCATGATTGACAGGAGTCTGCTCAGTGCCCGTCGCTCTGCCACGGATGTCAAACTGTCCAGCTCCGTGCCTACAATAGAGCCTGCCTTCCTCACCAGTTTGATCAGGCGTGAGGCGTCCCTCTTCTTTATGCTGCTTCCCCAGCACACCACTGCATAGAAGAGGGCGCTCGCCACAACCTTCACCAACAGATGCCCCACAGCTGCTGGATCCTGTTGACGTGGATTTCCTAAATCCAAAATGCATACAGTAGGGAGAAAAGCCAAAGAGGATAATATTAATTCTTTGTGTCAAATCAGGTAAATGGATTTACTTTGGGTAAAGAGTCTTAGTGAAACAAACATGGGAGTTCATGGCTGCTTAATTATAGCTTATGGATTAAGGAAATCTTTAGCATTAATATATACCTATCATATTACTTCAAAAAAAGAAGACTTAGATCTTCTGTACTTGCTATAACAAAATATACACATCTATGATCAGCCTAGCCAGGGAGTTAAATTAAACTTGTATTTGAATTGAAGCAATTATATTATCGTAAAATAAATTGTGTAAATGGCATGGCAAGAATACAAACGCAAACTGTAGATTTCTTATATAAAAATAATATATATATATTATATAGCACAAGAGGAAAAAAAATACATTACAGGTAGGAATTGCTCTGAATGTAGTGTAATTGAAAAGAAGAGAGATATTAGAGGAGCTAGGTATTATAAACCAAATGGCATATTCTGTGAAAACTGTGTGGGTCCATTTATTTTGCCCTGGGGGTTATTTTTCATACGTGGATTAGTAATTGTTGACAATTTGGCCTGATCCTGGATCTGTCGGTTTTTCGAAACTCTTGCTGAAAGTATTGTCATAGCAACACATCCTAATCCTCAAACCTGCTCGGAGCAGGTTTGTTCTACGTAAACAAGGATTAGTTTACACACGTAATCGGTGATGGTGCGTGGAAGTCATCCAGTCATGGCTTCGCCGTTCATGAATGAGCGACCAATTGATATTGGTGCGCAAATTATACGAAGAGAACTTCCTATAGAGAGGGTTTTGCACGATCGGCAAGATCCTTTATTGCTCCTGGAGGAAATTCTTTTTGAAAGATACCGCTTTAGCCGAGGGGGAATATTGTACCTCAAAGATTTATTAGCACCTTATATTCGAAGTCAAACTAGGCGAAATCGGCTCTCACAACCACACAGGCAGTATGCATTGCTTTGAGGTTTTTTACAAGCGGCACTTTTTTATATACTGTAGGCAATGCGGAAAATCTAACTAAAAGTGCAGTTTGCCAGGCAATTCGTAAAGTCTGTTTGGCTCTGAAATATTTCCTTCTGGTTTTCATAGTGTTTCCTGGACACCTGTGTGTGCAGACAATAAAAGAGGCGTTTCATGCCATTGCAGGTAGGTAATACACAGGCTAAAACACCCACAGTTCCATGAAGAATCAAAATCAGCCTAACATTCTCATTACCAGAATTTCCAAATGTGATTGGGGCACATGGGACTGATCAGAGTGGAGTTTAATCAAACATTATTTGGAAAATGTACCTCTCCTCCTGATGAATAATCAGACACAGTGTCTTCATCAAATATTTGACCTTTGTCAATATCTCGTTGGTCAGACACAGGTTCAAGGGATATGACATTCTCTGCAACTGACCCAACAAAAAAGAGGGCTATATGGAACATACCTATGGCGCACACGGAGGACAAATATATGCAATGACCATCCTTTACCTGAAATGAAGTGACCACTGCATCCTGCCACTGGTTCTGAGGAGGAGCTTCCCCCTGGAATGCCCTCAGAAACAGGTTGATGGGCATTTTGCTGAACAGCCAACTCTTCTGCAGGGGTTAGGTCTGGACCGCGTGGACCTCCAGCTGTTTTTTGCTTGTCTGCTTTCTTATTAGCTTTAAAATTAATGTTTTTTATATTATATATGATTATTTATGTCAACAATTCTTTAAATAGTTATATACCAATATTTACCAGTTTGAAGTATATTCTTGTACAGTGGAACCTCGGTTCATGACCATAATTCGTTCCAAAATGGATGGATGGATGGATGGATGAACTCTGGTTGTAAACCGAGTTGGTCGTGAACCGAAGCAATTTCTCCCATAGGATTGTATGTAAATACAATTAATCCGTTCCAGACCGTACGAACTGTATGTAAACATATATATTTTTTAGTTTTTAAGCACAAATATAGTTAATTATACCATAGAATGCACAGCGTAATGGTAAACTAAATGTAAAAACATTGAATAACACTGAGAAAACCTTGAACAACAGAGAAAACTAACATTGCAATAGTTCACGCTATAGTGCTAGGAACTGCTCGTTAAAAACACTTTTTTTAATGAGTTTTAAGCACAGGGGAAAAATGAACATTTGAAAAATCCATAATTTAATAAACCACCAAGAAAAGTAACATTGCAACAATGCAGGCTACTAACCGATCACTTTAAATAGAACTGAAAACAAAAACAAGCCTTCTCTACCTTATGCGTCCCTCGCTTGCTCTCTCTCTTGCTCTCTCTCTCGCCTGTGTGTGTGTGTGCGTACGTCTCTCTTTTGCGAGCCTGGAGCGCCTGTGTGTGTGTCTCTCTAGAGCGCTCCTGTGTGTGCGCGCGGCTCTCTCTGTCTCGCGCTGCCTGTGTGTGTGCCTCTGTCTCTCACACTGCCTCTCTCTCGTGCTGCCTCTGTGTGTGTGTGTGTGTGCGTGTGGAATTATGACATATTAAATAATAATTAATCTGACACATAGGAAATGAAACGCTGCTTTCAGTAAGTACAATGCACACTACTTAGCGTTTAATTTGTCGGCCACTTTTTGCCAGCCGTCTTTTCTGGTCTGGGCTGCTTTTGCAGTGTTACCCCTTGTGCATATTAAATCTTGAAATTCTTCATGTCCTTCGAATAAAAGGTCTTGCGCCGCGTGTGTGAAAAAAAAATGCACCCATTCTCTTGTCATTTTGTTACAGCCTATCAAAGACTTGCTGATCATGTTTTCTAGACTCAATATATATGGGCTTTTCACTCAGCACAGGCGCGCGCATTCATCTTGTATGATTACATCCAGCTAGACTAATCTAATACACGGCTGCGTTTGAAAAACCGACCTATCCCGGATGAGAAGGCATTATTTACCAATGTTTGTGTGTCAGCCTTTATGCCTCCACATCAGAGAATTTCCTGTTCCATTGTCTCAAAACACCACTCACATCCAGTTATTCCCATTCACATACACCATTAACTCCCACATCCACATGTTTTCCCAATCCCAGTCTTGTTCATGCACAAGATGTGACACAGTTTTCAAATAAAGAGGTGGTATAATAAAACAAGTTTGAACATGATTGAGAGAATAAAACTGAAAAAAAAAGATAAAGTACCATAAATTTACACAGGCTGTTACAGATTCAAATCAAATGTATGTTTTTATCATATAATAGTAATAAAAATAGCCGCTCACTACTCAAAATAGTAATTGGGAGGACCCAGGAATCAAACTCACAACCTCTTGATTATGAGTCAGCAGTTCTTACCGCCACACCACCCAAGCAGTTGTGTCAGTGTTGTACCATAAGCCAACTTCTTTTTCTTTGGTTATATTTTTGAATAAAAGCGCACTTGTTTTGTTATACTTGTACCTTTTGTGAAAGTGTTTATTTGATATTTGGATTTTGAATCACACATTATACACTTCATATCTACATTTTGTCAATTATTACTAAAACATAAACGTTTTTGCTATGTGTTCAACAATTCCTGCCTCTCATTTCCTGTCATCCTATATTTACACAGATCATTGTATACACAGAACTCACATGAAATGTATGTATTCCAAATAATGATATATTATTTTCACTATACAATTCCGGGCACACACAGATAAAGAGCCTTGAGCTGGGAGAATTTTTTGCCCGAGTTAAGCTACAGCGGTGTAGGTATGGGCTAGCAGGCTGCTTTCTGCTTGTGCTGATCGACATATTTGCAAAACAAAAGACACTAATGGAGAGATGCAAAGGAATTTAAGGTGGCCCGGGATTATGAGGTTTTTAATAATCCCGGGCCAGGCTTCAGGAATTCTAGTGTTAAAGGAGCCACAAAGGGAGAAAGAAAAGACATGTGACACTGTGAAATAAACAATAAAAATAATGAAAAATGTTTTACTGTTTATTTTGTTTATGACTGTTGTTCTGTCTGCATCTTTTGTTGTTCGAGGTGCAGTGGCGCATTAGGTACCACTACTGTCTTAAAGGATCACATTTTTGGCCACAGTAATTGGTGAAGCATAGTTGGCAGATGCTTCCCTAGCTATAAGGGACATTTAAATCACCATTGCACCCTTATAATCCACTCAGAACTTGTTCATTTCCTCCTTCCCTGTTGACTTCAATTCATGTTGCAGAGTTCAGCCAAGTTTCAAAACATTTCCATGATTTTCCCAAATTCATGATGAAATGAATTCCGTAGAATTCGCTGATGAGTGTTCAGCATCCAATGCCAATTGAAAACCTGCATAACACCACTTCCATGTGTTTTTGGACTAACATTGAATCCATAGCACATTGTCATTAGAGGCTTATGTTTGTTACAAATTTTTCTGAAATTATTTACTTCCACATTTGCAAGAATTCTTGATGTACATATTCCAGCATTCTTTGGGCCGAAACAACTCTTCATAAAATAAGTAACTTGACCCAATAAACTTTTAATGGTGTCTTGTTGGTTCAGATTGGGTTTTAGATTGGGCATTAGTGACAGGCAGCATTCTGGACTGCATATCTGGTTACATTGTAAGTGTCTAAAAATGTAAATAAAAATAATTATTATTGTGTTGGATAGCTATTTATTTTTCTGGGGAACAGAATAGATAACCCATCAACTAAGTACACTTTGGAATCACAATGATAAAACTGAGTCAAAAATATTAGTAAAAGGTCAACTAAGGCATCAAAGTAGAAGGAGAACCAGAATCAAAGACAGTAACAGAATTCTTTCAACTCCAAAACACAAAACCCAAAAAAGATTCCCCTTGAAAGCATCGGAGATCCATTATTAGTTTCCAAGGTCCTTGTTATTAAAACCTCTACTATTGTTCACAAAAAGAAAACAAAATTTTGGCTTTATTTTGCCCCAAAAAGTACTAGAAGAGTCTTGCCGTGCTTTCACAAATTTCTCAATGATGAACTCTGCCTGATGTATTAGTGGCTGCGATGTCGCATGATTAAATGGGCATTTGTACTTATTATTGTGACAAATGCAATGTGCCTATTGACATCATTAACATGAAACGCAGAGAACACCAAGCTAAACACAAAATGTAATGTAATGCAATGCTTGAAGGAAACACGAATATACACCAAACATTCACAGACATCTTGACAACCCCCTACATTGGAAGAAGACCGCCTTCTAAAATGGATAGCAGTCTTAATGACTTGCACTTGAATGAAGTATATCACAGCTTTATTGTACTGTATATATTTAATTTTGCAACCAACCCCTGGGTATTCATTTATTTTATGTTTTTTTGGCATTTAGCAATTTTGTATTCTGTCTACATTATTCTTTGTACTTAACTGCACTAAAATATCAATGGTTGCCTTTTATACTATCAGTTCCTAAAATTAAAAAATCCCTCCTCCTCACAAGATTACAAATTTTGGGGGGGGGGGGGGGGGGGGGCTCTCTACATATTATTTATGTAAATCAAGAAGACTGGGTATGGCCTAATCCATACTGTAAGAATATCCACCCTAGAATAATATTTTCCAAGCTGTGCAGCTAGGCATTGAAACATTAGGAATGTAGAACATTAGAACAATTGTAACAAGAACAGGATATTCAGCATAAAAATTGCATCCATCCTGTTTATATATGTTTTCCAAAATATCATCAAGTTGATGTCTGAAGGCCCCTAAAGCCACACCACCACACATCTTTATAATTTTTTCCTTGTGTCTATGGTTCTTTGCTTGAACAAAAGCTCTCTGCGATATTATCAAGTTTTAAAATGACAGCTGGGATCCACTGTACTAATTCCTTTTATAATTTTAAACACTTCATTAATGTCACCTCTTAATCTCTATTTGCTTAAAAGTTGAAAAGTTAAATCTTCTTTAATCTCTCTTTATGGATCATACTTCTTATACTAAGAATCAGCTTAGTCGTTCTTCTCTGGACTCTCTCTAGCACTGCTATGGCTTTTTGTGATATGGAGATCAACATTGCACACAGTACTCCAGGTGAGGCCTTTACTAGTACATTTTATAACTTAAACATAACCTGGAATGAATCCTTATTCCTTGACTTATACTCAACACATTATGATATGTAACCTTGCCTCCTATTAGCCTTCTTGATCCCTTCTCTATACTGTCTGGATCAAGCTAGTGACAAGTACACTGTGAATTGTAGGTCCTTCTCATATGGTGTACTTTGAAGAATATCTCATTTTGCACACAAATCTAACATTTCTACTTCCTATGCATAATACTTTTCATTTACTTACATTAAATTTCCTCTATCACACATCTGCCCAAGTCTGTGTGCCCTCTGAGTTTCTTTGTAACAATTTAACTAATAACTAATTAATGCCATCCCACCTGCAAACTTAACCAGCCTGTTGTTAATATTACTATTCAGATCATTTATGTATATAAAAAATAGCAGCAGCCCTAGCACTGACCTCTGGGGGCCACCACTTTTAACATCACCCAATTCTGACAGGGTTCCTCTTACCATAACCTTCTGTTTCATGTGTTTTAGCCAATTCTGTACCCATCTACACACTACACACTGAATTTCCACTTCTTTTAGTTTGATTCCAATTTCTCATGTGTGACCTTATCAAATGCCTTCTGAAAATCAAGGTAAATAATATCATATGCAACTCTCTGATTGTGTGCTTTTGTTGCTTTCCTTACATAATTCCATTATATTAGTATAACATGGGGCGGCACGGTGGCGCAGTGGGTAGCGCTGCTGCCTCGCAGTTGGGAGACCTGGGGACCCGGGTTCGCTTCCCGGGTCCTCCCTGCGTGGAGTTTGCATGTTCTCCCCGTGTCTGCGTGGGTTTCCTCCGGGCGCTCCGGTTTCCTCCCACAGTCCAAAGACATGCAGGTTAGGTGGATTGGCGATTCTAAATTGGCCCTAGTGTGTGCTTGGTGTGTGGGTGTGTTTGTGTGTGTCCTGCGGTGGGTTGGCACCCTGCCCTGGATTGGTTCCCTGCCTTGTGCCCTGTGTTGGCTGGGATTGGCTCCAGCAGACCCCCGTGACCCTGTGTTCGGATTCAGCGGGTTGGAAAATGGATGGATGGATGGATAGTATAACATGAACTCCCCCATCCAAACCCATGTGACTGTTCACTAAAAGTCCTGCTCTTGCCGGGTGATGCTCATTCTTCCCTTTATTGATTCCTTCCATGAGTTTGCCTGTGATGCATGTTAAATCTATTGGTGTACATTTACTTGAATCTCCTTGATCACCTTTTTATATAATCATAAAATATTAGCAATTTTCTAGTCCTTAGGAATATCCCCAATATGCACTGACTTTGCACCTGTCAAGGGTTTACTCTGTATTTGCACTCACTAACTTTCTTAATTACTCACGGATAAATGGTGATTATTATGTTTCAGCCTATTTAATCTTAGCAGTACACCATATAAAATTTTTTAAATCATTAACACTAGAATTACCAGAGCCTACGAAAAAACTTGTAGATCCGGCCCACCTTAAATCCGTTCACACCTCTCCCTCAGCATCTTTGTCCTGTAAATGTGCCGATTAAGACAAGCAGCAAGCAGCCGGCTATTCCATCCCCCACCGCCGCAGAACGTTCACAAACTTCTCCCAGCTCATGCCTTGATTGATTATCTGGAAGTGAATTAAGTGCTGGAGTTTTACAGTGGAAATAATAGATCGTTATTTGGAACACATGCATTTCATGTGTGTTCCATTTCTATAATAATCTGTGTAAACACATTGTCAAAACAGAAACGTTTGTCATATTTTAGTAGTAAATGACAAAATGTTGGCATAAACTATATAAAGTGTGAAGCCTGAAGTCCAAAGATCAAATAAACACCTTCACAAAAGGTTCAAGGGTAAGGCAACAGCTTCCATGGCGTAGCAGTAAGATTTACTGACTTGTAATTAAAAGTCCCTGGTTCAATCCCATCTGCCTCCTGTATTTGCCGTTTTCAGTTGTGAGCTGCTCTTATTGTTAATATAATACAGTACACACATACATTTTCTTTGCATCTGTAACAGACGGTATACATTTATAGGCCTTGTGAAAGTTACTGTTTTTTTTTTCACTTTTATTCTCTCAGCCACGATTGCGATACATACTACCGCCCCACCCAGGGATCTGACACTGATAGTTTTTATTTGAAACTGGGAGTAACTGTAGATGTGAGTGGTGTTTTGAGGCAATGGAAATGGACATTCTCTGATCTGAAGGGATAAAAGCTGACACACAAAACGCTGGTGAATCTGCCTTCTTCGTATCTCATCATCACTTGATTTTTTTTATTCATTTTTATTGAGTGTTCCTGTTCACGCTGAATTAGTATACACCTGATGGTCTATGATGTAAAAAATACAAAAAAAAAAACAGAGACATAGGTATATATGATATTTGGAATTATTTATTTTATGAACTGGTATAGTACATTTCAGTACATAGTTAATGTCTACATTTTGTCATTTACTACTAAAATATGACAAACGTTTCTGTTTTAACAATGTGTTTACACAGGTTATTATAGAAACGAAAAACACACATGAAATGCAAGTGTTCCAAATAACGATCTATTATTTCCACTCTAAAACTTTCACTCCCAGATAATCAGTCAAGGAATGAGTTGGTAGAAGTTTGTGCACAGTCTGTGGTGTTTGGGGATGGAATAGCCGGCTGCTTGCTGCTTGTCTTAATCGGCACATTTACAGGACAAAAGACGCTGAGGGAGAGGTGTGAACGGATTTAAGGTGGGCTGGATCTATGAATTTTTTCGTAGGCTCTGGTAATTCTAGTGTTAAATACCTCCTTAGTGGTTACTTCCAGAGGTTTTTTGTTCAAAGCATTTACTATTTCACTCTCTTTAGATTTTATCTCACCTTTACTGTTCCTTATATTCTTCACCTCTTTTTGACTGTTCTTTTACTAAATATTGAAAAAATCTCTTTGGATCATCTTTCACCTTTTCCTCAATATTTTCCTCCAAATGTCTTTTAGCTTTTGTAATATCCTTTCAAACTATTGCTGTCATGCTCTCATATGTCCGATGGTTAATGATGGAGTTATTAGTCTTACATGCCATATACAGCTGATTTTTTCAATGTAACTTCTTTTTTAGGTCCTTACTTATACACCAGAAATGTCTTACTGCTTCTAAGTTTTAGGATAAACTTTTGTTTTACATTATATGTAAAACATTTTTAACCCTGACCGATATCTCCTTAACTGTCTCCACTCTTAACAGTGTCCCTTCATCTAATTAGAGAAGACTTGCATTTAAATCCTGTTTTCAATAAATTGTGACTCCCCTCCCCTTTTCTTTCCTAAATAATGTTGTACCCATCTATGTCATACCTCTACACATATCCATTATTTAAACAAGTTTCTGTTATATTTATTTTATGAACATTTTGTGCAATTACATATATTTTCAACTCATTTTTTGTTTCTTAATACTTTTAACATTATGCGAGCATTTTAGGCAAACATTTTAATGTACAGTACCACTTACTTTGCCTTGTCTATTTAAAAGTGTACTAGAACTTTCAAAGTTATCTTATATATATGTATTTGTACTACTGTGAATCACTTTTTTTGCAATCATTTATCAGGTCAGTGTGCCTTTGGCCTTACCTGTCAGTGGTGTGTGCACCCATGCATCTCATGTTGAAGCCAAAATTCGTGGCACACACCTTCAATTCATGTGTCACATAAATTTGTGTCAGGCCTGTAGCATGATTGGTGAGCCATAGTTGTTATGTCAGCTATTTGGCACTATGTCCTGTCAATTTTGTGCTGGGCTGTATAACTCTAGTCAAAGCTGAAATTTGTGGTCGCTTTGCCCCGCACTGTCATTTCAAGGGTTGAGCTGTGTGTGTCATGGCACAAGCTGTCAAGTGAAAGCATGATCATGGCCACATACAACATTATTGCATGGCTGTTATTGTCATGTCAGCTATGGGGTGCACCACTAGGCATTTCCTGTCAGGCACAGCGTGCTGAGGTGTACTGCCGTGCCTCCACCAGCCATTCAAAGAATTCAAAGCCCAGTTACGGTAAACCTCATCTAATTTGTGGTTTCTGTCACGCATACTGTAATTAATCAAGATCAAACCTCACGGGCCAGGCTGTGAGAGTTTTTGCGTGACAGACAGACAACCCTACACATTTTATAAAGAGACGACAGCATAGAAACATCATCAAATTTACAGAAAAATGATAATGATCTTAAAACATATGTGCAAAATAGTTGTAGGAACTGAATTGGTACAATTTAAATTCCTTAAAATGTTACAGTGAAGGAGAAGAAGTTACCACTGGTGTACTGTTCTGTCCATTACATTGTATTACTCATTCATCCATTTATCCACTCTGTTCTTGAACCTGCTTAATTTAATTCTATGTCACTTGTAGCTGGAGCTTATCTCTGTAGCACTGCATACAAGGCTTGAAAAGGCCTGAATGAATAATAATAAAAAGTCAAAGCCCAAGGGTGCTGCAGCCTATCTTGTCAGCTTCAGGCAGAAAGCAGAAATACACCCTGGATAGGATGCCTGTTTTATAATATAATATAATATAATATAATATAATATAATATAATATAATATATGTTGGCATGTGCTAAAAAATGTACAATTTTTGTTTTGTGCATTTTACATTAATGCTTGTTGAGGTCCAAAATAGAATATGATCTTCAGGCCAAGTGAAAATCTGTGACAGCGTTCAATGAACACAATGCTTGGGGACATCATTAGTATGTAGCAATATAGTTGTAAGGTTGATGTGTTTAGTTAATTCTGAAGTATAAAACCTACAGCCTGAGGGTTTTCATAATCTTCCCTGAGCTCTTCTCTCGCTGTAAGCCTCATAATGGCTGATGCAAACATGATATAAATATTGTATCAGTATCATACCAACAAGCATAAATCGTTCACAAAGGCATCTCTGTAAAGCAAGGTGGTAGAGAGAGCAGTAAAATTACACTATGAGCATTAGCTTAGATTTAACTCACAGGGATATTGCTAGCATTTGTCAAATGCTTCCAAAATGCATGCTATAAAAGTATTTCTGTTAGGTTTAAAGCTTTGTGCAGGATGATATAGTATAAGAATAACTGAAAATGGATGTCAAAATAAAAATCCTGTACTTTTGCTAATATTTTAGAGAAATCAGTTATTACTACTGTCAAGGATTAGAATAGGCACTTGAGCAGAGTGTCTCCCCTTTAGTAAAGTGCTACTCTTTACCTCACTTGTTGATTTTTTATCTTTTTCTATGCCCAATCAACTGTACACAGTGCGGTTTATTGTCACTTCATAAATATCACTGTAATCTGTGATTGTGCTGCACAAAATATGCCCATAGTATTGTCTTATGGGGTGCCAATCTTTCAAGGCTGAAGGTACAGTGATGAGGTGAACCCACATTTTTGTTATTTTTAGAATATACAGTTAAATAAAGGGTCTGTATTGGACATTGTATTCTACACTCAAATTCAAATCATAAAGGGTTACAATTGCCTGTAGGAATTTTTTCACAGTCACTTTCTTAATTAATGCCCAATTACTAATGCTAATGGAACATACTTATTTTGCTTTAATTTTACTTGATTTTCTTTTAAAATCCTTAATTAGTTATTTTTCCTTAACCAATGGTCAAACAATAGTGAGAATTAAAAGAGCACACAGTGGCAGAACATGAATTTCCATACTCGGATGTGGTTCGATTCCACTGCTCCATCTCACGGTGCTCCTGCTAAGATACTTCACTCCCAACTTTCCAAATTGAAGACTTTCAAAAACTCAGCATCCCAGATGAATGCCGTCTTTCTCCCACACAATCCTCCACCTGTACAAACAGGCTGCACAACATGTCTGTCTGTCTCTCTCTTGCTCTCCCTCTCAGGTATAGTAAGCCAAAATTACTAGAATTGGTTTTTGTACCATTATTTTTAGAACAGTTGTAGAAATTGCTATACTAAAGCATTTAATTTGCATTATGAACTTAATGATATGCAGGTGGACAACGCTGTTGTGTTTTTCATAAACACATGGCTAAAAAATGAAGTGTAATCAGTTTATCTCAGATTTATTGTCACATGTGACACACCCTCAGTCCACCATTTTTCCCCGTTTCTAACAGTTCTAAGTGTGCTTGTTTCCCCAAGGGGAATCCCCACCCCTGATGCGGAATCCAGATGAGACTGTGCATATAGCCTATTGGAAACCTGAAAGATAACCTTATGAGAAGGATTTAGGAGTTGCAATTGACGTCACTATAACTATCAACTGCCAGACAGTGTTCAGAAATCATTAAGAAGGCTAACAAAATGTTAAGTTATATAGCACAATGTGTAAAGTACAAGTCCAAGGAGGTTATGCTCAAGCTTTATAATGCACTGGTGAGGCCTCATCTGGAGTACTGTGCAGTTTTGGTCTCCAGGCTAAAAGCACATAAAAAGGGTAGAAAAGGTGCCGAAAAGACCAATAAATCTGATTCTGGGACTGAGTAGCATGAGCTATGAGATTAAAAGATTAAAACAGTTGAGCTCCTGTTCATGCAAAAGCAGATTAAGAGGTGACATGAGTGAGGTCTTTAAAATTATGAAGGGAATTAGTAGAGTGGACCGAAACTCTTACTTGAGTTCAATAACAAAATGGGGTCAGAATTGGAAATTTTTAACAGCACAAACATTAAGAAGATTTTCCTTGCATAGAGAATTACAGACAGATGAAATAAGTTACCAAGTAATGTTGTAGACAGTTGGTCTTCAAGGACCTTCAAAATTTCACTTGATGTTATTTTGGAAAAATTAAGTGGATAGGACTGGTGAGCTCTGCTGGGTTGAATGGCCTGTTGTAAAAAAAGGACATTTCAAAATGTCAATATTAAGGGGTAAAAAAACTCAAAATCTCTAAAGTGCCTTGATGGATTTAATTGAAATTTCATGAGATTAATAAGAAAAACAAAATTAGCTAATGCATGTTTTTTATTTTTTATTTTTCATTAATAATGCTCTAATGAGTTGGACATTCTAATGCATTGGGTGATCCATTTCACCGCAGCATTAACAGCAATGCATGGAAAAATTGGGCAGGCTAGATAATACAGATGAAGGCAGTTTGTAGAGGCAAAGTTATTGGAGCAAAGTTCGATCAACACAAGCAGCAAGCAGACTGCTATCCCATCCCCCCACCGCTGCAACTCAATTCGGACAAAAAGTTCTCCCAGCTCAGGTTTGTTTATCTGGGTGTGAGGTGCCTGGAGTTGTTTAGGGTAAATAATATATCGTTATTTGGAACACATGCATTTCATGTGTGTTCTGTGTCTACAACGATCTGTGTAAATGTTGAACATATACCTAAAACAGAAACGTTTTCCATGTTATAGAACTAATGGCACAATTTTGACATGAAGGTAATAATATGTGAAGACAGAAGTCCAAATATCAAAAAAAAAAACTTTCACAAAAGGTACAAGTATAACAAAATAAGTGCACTTTTATTCAAGAATATAACCAAAGAAAAAGAACTCGTGTTAAAGTACGATGCTGACATGACTACTTTGGTGGTGCAACAGTAAGAACTGCTGACTCAAAATCAAGAGATTGCAGGTTCAATTCTAGGTGCTTCCTAGACTTACCGTTTTGAGTAGTGAGCTGCTCTTATTGTTAATATTATAGAATAAAAACATTCATTTAATTTGAGCCTGTATTAGCTGGTGTAAATTTATTGTACTTGTAAAGGTTAGCGGTTTTTTTTTTTTAATTCAGGTTTATTCTCCCAGTCACAGTCATGCTCCCCCCGATCTGACCATGCTGTTTTCAAATAAAGACGGGGTATAACACAGGTGAACTCAGATGAGGATGAGGGTTCTACATCGAATAAAGAGAACAGAAGCCCTCCCTGCAAGAAAAGTCCACTCACACATAAGAACAACACAGCTGCACCAGGCGTAAAGGCAAAAGATGGCACCGTTTGGATGCAGCAACAGGTTGGTCGTCATTCTGCCAGTGATTCTACCACATGCATTTCCTTCAATGAAACAGCAGGGCTGTTTTTTTTAATGTTTGTTTATAATTTGATATTATTTCTGTTAATTTTGTTTATAATTGTGTACTGTCACTTTACATTTGCATGTGGCAGGGCTACTCTGACATCACCACTCCTTAGACTTCTCTCTGGCTATTTAAACTAAAGTAGAGAAAGCTCAGAAGTAGGAAATGACTTAATTTGTGTTTGGAGATATTATGAGCATTTCTATTTCCTCTTGAATTCTGATGGTTTTATTGGCTTCTTATTCCTGTTTATGGGTTACATTTTCTGGTTGTGTATTGGGACTTTTATTTGCTTTGGATTATTTTTAGGCAACTCCTTTTGCCTAGTTTTGCTCTTTTTTTTATTTTTACAAATAAATCCTAATTTATAACTATTCCTTGATTGCCCTTCTGCACAGAAACCAGGGATTAACGGTTATTTTCCCTTTTGTAGGGCTTATTTGTATATTTTGAAACATTTCTTATTATTTTGCTAGCTCCTCATATCTGGGCCTGCTTGATAGGATTAGCTGGACTTATGGTGAGTCTCCTCAGGCAGGCTGAATAGGTTGTTGCTCTATCTATATGGGTCCTTTTAGGAGGCCTCATGTCCAATTGGTTATGTTTGTGATTCCACATCACAACATTAAAGCTTTTAGCCAGTTTTGTTTGGGTTGAAAACTCGATTCTTGATTTTTTGATGCCAGACTGATTTGGGCAGGTAAGGCCTGCACATCTGTTCTGGTTTTCAGTTTTTTAAGATTTCCACACATCTTAACAGTTTGTCTTTTCCATGGAATGTTACAGTATGTCACATCTACTATCTTATTCAATATCAAGACTTACAGTCATGAATATCATCTAAACCTTGTTCTAAATAAAGGGTTTGATGTTGCAATTTGTAATAGGTTAATTGCCAAAACTGACACTAAATAAATTTGTTGTTGTGTTCATGTATGTGTCTAACAAAAGTCTGGTTGAATGGTTCAGGGATGGTCCTTGCCTTTTTATTCCATGCCATAGGAAAAGCATTAGCTTACTACATCTCACAACTGACTAAGTGGGTTAGAAAACAAGTGCTCGGGTAGATGTTCAAATAATTATTTGTTTTCTGTTTAGGCTAAAACTTAGATAGGAAATAGTGCCTGCTACATAACATTCTTGGAAAAAGTACAGTGCATTAAGTAGTGCGCACCTAATAAAGGCACAACCCAAGGAATTGAAATTAATAGGATCTGTAGCAGACAAATAATATTTTAGGCAAAAATGGATTGAATAACAGGAAGTGAAAGTGTTTGAGCTTGCTTTTGTATTTATTTTCTTTTTTGCTATGTTTTCGTTTGGTTTCTTTTAAGGACAATTACTATATTAGGCAAAAATGAGTTCATTATCAGGAACTGGAAGTTTTAGCCATGCGTTTAGTGCTGTTATTTGACTCTTTTTTGTTTAAGTTTTTTCCTTGGCCCTCTTCCCTGGTTTGTTTACAATTTGACTATTCTGGGATCATCCCACAACCTGTGCTTTGCTAAGCCATAGGCATTATTGCCATATGTGTGCTATTGGGGAATATCACAGGGATCATTTTGTATTGGAGTAGATGAACAACAACGTATGCTTGGCTCATTGTGTTCATTAAAAGTTCCAGTACATTGGCCAAAGAGGAGCAGATGAGCTACACATATTCAGTAACTGCTTGAGCTTTATTTTACTTCACATCACTTTCTTTTCTCTGCTTAGAATTGCACCTATGATACACCTTTTAACCATGGTACTTTTGGGACATTTTTAGCAAATTGTCACTTTCATAGTCTGATGAAACATTCTGAAAATTGGAACTAGTACTAGTTTACTAATCAATCTCATGATCATATCTCCCGTAAGGAAAACCTTGATGCCCCTGAGCTCCTCACCAATATCCTCTTAGCTTCATCTTAATCTTTTACAAGAAAATAACAAAATGCACCATCTGCTTGCCAGAGTGCTGTGTCCACTTTAATTGAACAAAACAACACCATCTAGGCAAAGAGAACTATCACTCTCGAAGTACAAGATGGAATATTGCCTTTAACAGAATTTCTACCTTAACACTAGAATTACCAAAGCTTACGAAAAAACTTTTAAATCCAGCCCACCTTAAATCCGCTCGCACCTTTCCATCAGCATCTTTTGTTTTGTAAATGTGTCGATAAGCCCAAGCAGCAAACAGCCTACTATACCATCCTCCCACCGCAGCAGAAACTGCAACTGAACTCTCCCAACTGAAGCCTTGTTTATCAGGGAGTCAGGTACCCAGAGCTGTATAGGCTAAAAAAATATGTTGTTATTTGGAACACATGCATTTCATGAGTGTTCCGTGTCTACAAAGATCTATGTAAGTGTAGGATGACAGGAAATGCAAGAAATGTTGAATACATACCTAAAAGACAAACTTTTTTCATGCTTTAGTACTAAAGACAAAATTTTGACATGAAGTGTATAATGTGTGAAGACTGAAATCCAAATATCAAATTAGCACTTTAAGAAAAGGTACAAATATAACAGAACAAGTGTGCTTTTATTTAGACTATAACCGAAGAACAAGAAATCGGGTTAGTGTGTCTTATTGTCGCGACTTCTTTGTTAGTACAGCGGTAAGAACTGCTGACTCCTATTCAAAAGGTCGCCGGTTCAAGCCTCCCCTCTTCTTACAATAAACGTTTTGAGTAGTGAGCTGTTCTTATTGTTACTATTATACAATAAATGCATACATTTGATTTGAGTCTGTAACAGCCGGTGTAAATGTATGGTACTTGCAAAGAGAGATTTTTTTCTTCAGTTTTATTCTCTCAGTTGCGTTCATACTCGCTCCGATCTGACACTGTTAGTTTTCAAATAAAGATGTGCTATAACAGAGGTGAACTTGGATGAGGACAGGAAGTTGATATGCGTTCTTGAATGGCACAGAACTGTAAGAACTGCCGACTTATAACCCAATTGTACCAGGTTTGAGTCTTGTGCTACTGCTATTATTAGTACTATAATATTATAAAAACATACATTTGATTTGAGTCCTTTACACATGGTGTAAATTTTGGCTTCTTGTAAAAGTTAGCGCTTGCCTCTCCATCTCTGGGTTGATTCCGTTTATCTCCATTCTTTTCACAAGAGCAGCACAGTGGTTGATGCCTGCTCAGAACTATTTGTTGCACCGGCAATCAAAGATACAATGTCCCATGACCGCTATCAGACTGGACAAAGGCAGGACTGTAGCAACAGACAGCTTCTTCACAGCGCTTTTGCTTTTGCTACACCACAACGCAACTGTGCTTGGCACCATACGTAAAATGGGACTTCCACCTGCAGCTACAGTCACTTTAGTATATGAATAATTCACCACGCTAATGTTTAGATCTGGCAGTGTCATGCTGATGGTGTATGTGCCCAAAAAGAAGGAGCCTTTGATTTCAGTCTGTAACAGCCGGTATAAAGTTTTGCTACCCGTAAAAGACATCGTTGAAAGAATATAAGCAGAAACACAAACACTGGTGAATCATGTCTTCTGGGTATCTTGTTGTAACTTGATTTTTTAGTTATTCAGTTTTATTCTTGAATAAAAGCACACTTGTTTTCGTTATACTTTTGCGAAAGTGTTTATTTTATATTCCAGTAACTACTTTAATGAGATCAAATCCATCTCTTCCTTTCTCGCGCACGCATGTCATTATTTGAAAATGCTATGCCAGATCTTGCCTGTACTCCATGTTAGTGTGCATGATACTGAAAATGCAGGCAGAGTTGAGTACAGGCAATTTCTAGGATTGGTTCTCAGGCAAATACAGGAACAATATTTTGAAATATTTTTTCATTTAGATTAAATTAGTTTGATCAACAATTAGATTTTTCTTTGGAACCAATTTCAAAAGAAGCTTTTGTAAAAGGCCTCTTCTAAGAAAAAAGTTTGCTCATCACATATGATTCTAAAAATAATTTCTAGTCTGAACATAATATCTCAGTCATATCAAGTTAATTTTAACAAAGATCAAATAGAAAGGTTATTTCTTTGACTGGAAAAGCATCCCTCGTCACTTGTGTCCTTGAGTTAGTCACTGCAAAAGCACGAACCATTTATTATCTACAGGTCTTTTAAACTGTTTTTATGGTTGGTTACAGAATTGTTACAGAAACCATTCAGACTCCATGTTCCTGTTCTATCGCCCTTCACTAATATAGGAGAAGACCTTTCAGGGATTGGAGGTGAACTCATCCCAAGCAAAGACATCTGGTAGAAATTCCTAATATGCTCTGTTTTGGTAGAAATTCACATTGCCCTCTCACTACCTGTTTTGATAAAATTTCCAGTTGTTCAGGTTTGTCCAGAATTTACTATTTTCACCAAATCCAACTTACTGCCAAATGGTAATTAACTGAAAATTAGCTAATCATTGACCTTTAAGTCCAAGACACTCTTGTACCAGGTACACTTGCAAGAAAATTTGCATGCAAATACAGTGGACCCTTGACTTACGAACTCAATTCGTTCGCGAGGGCTGGTTGTAACTCAAGTTGGTTGTAAGTCAAGACTATTTTTCCCATAAGAAATAATGGAAATACCCATAATGCGTTCCGAACCTTCCACTGCAACACTTACTTAACCTTTTCATAATAAAAAAAGGGTTGTATAATGTGCATAATTTACCAAAACACCAATAATTTTTCTAATGTACTAACCAAAAAGTAATAAAAAGTGCCTAGCCTACCAGAAACAACAATTTCATACTGTACTCACCATTTAATTTGACATCTTTGGGCTGCAGGAAGGGAGGAGGGTGATAATGAAACTGAAGGCTTTTTAAAGGCTTTCTTTAACTTGCGCTCAGGCATTTACAATCATTTCAATAGCTTCTTTTGCGTTAATTTTAATCTCCTCCTGCCTACAAGTTATTCTGACGAGAATTTTTCTCAGCATTTCCTTGCGATGATACAAGGAACTGTTTCTGAACTCTTCTGAGCCCCCCCCCCCCCCCCCTCCCCACTCAATGGGAACGACATGCTGAAGTGCGTGGTGAAGTGCGTCCTGAAGCGCGATTGCCGCGACTGTGGAAGCTTGCTTGTCCATTGCCGGGCAGGGATATCACATGCGTATCACCCATCGATATCTTTTCTGTTTGCTTTGGCTGAGAGACTTAGCACAGCTTTAAGCCGGCTTTTGCCCCAGCAACAGATAAACAGTCTTCCATACCGAGTTTGGACTTTGGCATGTCTTCTAGTTGGGGGAGGTCCCAAGAGAGTTTACAAACCTGACATTTTATTGAATGAGTGCCGCATTAATAGGAATGTTTCTGTTTGTTTACAATCGCGCAAGCGGATACATGTGACCGCATTCAGGTCGTAACGCAAGATGTTGGTCGTAAATCAAAATAAAAATTTTGGTCGTAAATCAAGTTGTTCGCATGTCAAGCCGGTCGTATATCAAGGGTCGACTGTATATTGTTCATTATTGGCCATCAATAGGTAACAAAAATTTAATATAAATCACCCACTCAGAGTAAAGCCAGATTAAGATCAAGCAGGCCATTAGAAAGTGTTTGTTGAAAATGAAATAGCCTCTGAGAATTGACTGACCTTCACTAAGGACTGTGAGTCAAGAAATTTGAAAATTGTCATCTAGATCAGAAGGTCCACTTAAAATAGCCCTCTCAGACAAGTAAAACACAAGTGGAGATTTAAGGAGCTTCCTCAATGGATGCAAACCATGAGGTCTGACAGGCTGAAAGAATGTGCAAGATAGTGATTCATAGTATTATAAGATTAATTTTACTGTTTAAAGAAAAGGTAAAAAAAAACAGGGAATGAGACCCCATTATAAACCAACCTTTAGGACATTAAGTTCCCTTTGAAACACGTGGAATACTGTTGAAATCAACAGAGTAACAAATCCTACTGAGTTCAAAGGGGGCAGAAAAATTCATAAAATTCTAAATCACATTCCATTATTTCAGTTTATTGATTTTTTTTCATTGAAAGGAAGTCTTCTTTCCTTAGGATAGCTATTTTGCATTGAGTGCACTTCAGTTATCAAGCCAAAACATGCCATTTCTTTCCTCTAACTCATTCATACAGATTCACTCGGCAAACTTCATCATACTTAAATTCATGCAAGCAGACATTGCTTGAAGCAGTGCAAATGGCAGGCAATTCATCAGCAATTAACAGATCCTGCGGAAGGCACATGTCTCACGAGCAGTGCAGGAAATTACCAGCCTGGAGGTATCTATATTAATCAAAGCAGAAAGATTCATCATCTCCTTCCCCCTTCATAAAGTCATCATTCATGTACCCACATTATTAAGACATATCTATCTATTTATGGTAATGTTTTAACAAATTGCTAGTTAGATAAAGAACTCAATGCATTCTATCTATCTATCTATCTATCTATCTATCTATCTATCTATCTATCTATCTATCTATCTATTTTATCTGCTAAAATAACCTGGTGAAGTTAGTTTTTAATAGTGTGTCTTACAACAGTAAATTTTTTATCTCTCTGTATTTTTGCATATATTTTTCAGTTCCACTCATGTATCACATCATGTGTGTTTGAAAAGATATATATAATTTGCTTTTTATTTATCACAGGGTAATTTCCACTATATATTCAAGTCGCCATATAGACTGGTAATTAAATATAAAAGCTGGCTTTTTCAACATCTTTTGGAAATCAAGTAAACTAAGAAAAGTTGACAATACAGGTAGTCCCCGAGTTACGGACATCTGACATACAACTTACAAGCTGCTCCTGTCATCTGTCTGAGGGATGCGATGCAGGCTCCTCAGTAACTGCTGCTCCGTCATCTCCGGCCTGGGGACGCTGCAAGCAGTGGCTGGATGGAGGCTGGAGGGGGGTGGTTTCGTTGCTCGCAGTGTAGTGTCCCTCGGGCGACTCCGGTAGATGAATGGGGCGGTGGGGGCTGCACCCCATTCATTCTCAGTGGGCGACTGGGTGCGTGGCAAGAGCTCGTGTGTAGGATGGAGGCTTGATTGGGTGGTTCACTGCCCGCCCACCACGATGCTGCAGCTACTGCTCCTGACTGGACAGAGGCTGGATGGGGCAGAGGGGGGCATTTCACTGAGTGCCCACCACACAGCCTTGCAGCGTCCCTTGAACGGCTGCCTTGTTCATTCTCGGTGGGCAGCTGGTGATTCTGCAAGCGGTGACCCGATTGTGGCTGAATGGAGGCTATTGAGGGTGAGTGGGTCGGCGGGGGGCAGCATTGTAGTGTGTCTCGGGTGGCTGCCTGTTGAATGGGGGTAGTGGTGGGCGATTCGCTACCTGCCTTTAGCCGCACCCTGTTCGTTCTCTGTGGGCTGACACTGCAGGCAGCATACTTACTGTAATGGAGGTGACTGTGTGGTGGGCGGGTGGTGAACCGCTCCTCGCTGTCCCCATTCATTCCCAATAGCAAGCCTGCTTGTACTGTTACATACATAGCAGAAAGTTGTCTCTCGTCAGTACACCAGACGTGCCTTCCTGCTGTGATAGCGTGTAGAGTGCTGTGCAGAAAAGCTCATCTTAACCTTTTGTCATCACCCTTCAACAATGTCTCTTAAACACAAATCTGATGCAAGTGCTGGTAATACAGTAAAGAAGAGAAAAACTATCACCTTGGAAAATAAAGCAGAAATAATAAAAAGGTCAGAGAGAGGTGAAACTCCATCATTCATTGGCAGAGCACTTGGTTACAGTCGGTCAACAATAGCATTTATTAAAATAATGTACCTGTTCCGACTTACATACAAATTCAACTTAAGAACAAACCTACAGTCCCTATCTCATATGTAACTTGGGGACTGCCTGTATATTATTTTTCAGCAATAAATAAAACAATTCATTTCAGAATTTTGGATGTACTTTGAGTGAAGGTTACTATTAAGCAATTTGGTCTAAAAGCTTTGCCTGCTTTTTCTCAGTTACTTTTTTCCATTCCATGTCTCTTTTATTATTCACTTCAACAGTTTAAAAATGGTTTCATCATTGAGAGCTTCTATTTAAACTTGCTTCTTGTGACTCACTGTCCACATTAAGTTTTTTTTTTTTACAAACTTTGTTTTTGATTCTGTCAAGCAATAATCATTGATTCAAAGTATTTTATCGCATGATTTCCATAGCCTCATGCTTCAGTGAGTAAAGAATATATATATTTTTTTATTTCTTTTTTATTTTAACACCCATCACAAACACCACTCACACCACTTTCTTCCACATAATACAAATGCCATTTTAATTTGTGTGCTATGGATTTGCTTGACAAGGTGGTGAGGCAAATGATGTTATGTTTGTTTTACCATTAAAATGCAGAAATGCAAGAAATGTGTGTATAGACTAATTTTGTAGCCATTATTTTAGGCCTCTATTTTTTAAAAAGTGCTGTCAAGCAAAAAGCACTTTAATACCATGTTAGAAAGAAGAGAAAATACAAAATGCTTTGTATAATGTACTGAAGATGTATAACCTTAAATTTACTAGAATATGTTTCATGAGTGACAAAGACAAACACAAATAGAGAACCATTACAAAACATTTATTGCATATAAGCAATTACTTGCAAAGGTGCATATATTTATTGACCTGTAACTATTTTGTTTGATAGGATTTCAGAAATTTAAATGAAATATTCTTAATACATTTTCATATAGCACTTCCCATTCAGATTTTTTTTTCCTACCTTGATCTGTATACAGGATAGGAAACCTAGATTTAGCATTATTTTTTTTATTATTGAATATATAATTTTATATAAATACAGTAATTTCTAACAGTTTCCTCTGACTTAATTGCCAATATGTGCTTTTGGCAAGCTGTTGGAAATAGAGAGGAAATATTGCCATCCATAGCACACAGGCCAGCCAACTCTTAAATAGAACATTGGGGGACAAAAAAAATCCACCAGCATATCTGGTTTTCAAAATATTTATCTGATGTTTGAGTCTTGATTTGCAGAATGCCCGCTAGCAATCACAAAGTAACTAAGATAAGGAGAAGAAAGAAAAAGGGCAAATCAAGAAAAATGTGGAAAGGAAACAGCTGCAAAATTCACATTTTCAGAAGCAAACAATGAACTTGCTCAAGGAGCTGGGCTCCAGAAAGAGACAAACCTCAATCAGGTTTCTACAGAGGGACCACAACATCTCCTGGGAGCCAGGTACGAATGATAAAGTGCCAATTGCAGAGCTGGTTAAGATGGTAAAAGAACAGAGTGTCCAGAGGCTTGATCATAATCCCTTCCTGAGGTGAGCAAAGATATGAGACAATGCAAATTTGTGTGCGGGGTGACATCTTCACCCTCATGTGTGTGGCTTAGATAGAGGAAGGCAAAACTTATTACACTGGTAAATTCAGGAAGCTACATAGTCATTGTCACTAAAGCCCTGATCCAGCTGGACAGGTTCAATTAAAATAGCATGAAGCAACCAAGAGACACACATAGGCACATCTAATCTTCCATCAATTGGAAAGATGCCTAAATGGCAACTCAGACCTTTACAACATTAAGTCAATTATTCAATCATGCTCTACCTTGCTTGCAATTAGCATGAGAAGGTGTCAGAAGATGAGTGGGCAGTAAATGGCATGCATAAGTGGATCTCATCCCAGAGAAGGTCTAGCCATCCAGTGAAATATGACCCATGACAATGCATTCATCTGGGGCCTCATGTATAAATGCTGCGTTCGCACAGAAATGTTGCGTAAGAACGTTTCCACGTTCAAATCACGATGTATAAAACCTACACTTGGCGTAAAGCCACGCACTTTTCCACGGTACCTCATACCCTGTCACACGCAAGTTCTCCGCTCAGTTTTGCAGACTGGCGGCACCCAGCGTCAAAGCAGTGCTACTGTTCCTGTGTGGTTACCCTTTCTTAGATCCATATCCACGACGGCGGCTTTATCAAATACACTAAAATTAACCGCATATCGTTCATAAATTTAATGCATCTGATTGTAGATAGATAGATAGTAATTAACCTGTAACAATATAATGGTCCACAGAATGGTCAAACTATTCTAAATACCATAACAGCTTTAGCGTTGTTACTCTCACTGCACCTTCTTCTTCTTCTTCTGTCAGCTGCTCCCGTTAGGGGTTGCCATAGCAGATCATCTTTTTCCATATTACTCGCACTGCACCACTCGGAGTATTTATATCACTGAATCTGAGTATGAATCACAGATCTACAGAGATCGGAAAGAGAATTATCGGTATACAGCATCAAGATAGATAGATAGATACTTTATTAATCCCAAGCACTAGCTGCCTCAGCCATTCGCTATTTGAACTGCTCTCATCCAACCAACGCTTCACAGCCTTTCCTGTTCGGACCTCGCGGTTCACAAACAGTTTCATCCCAAGAAATATACACGCACTCAATCAGTCCATCAAGTGCTCCTTGTAGAACTGTTTGTATTTGCAAGTTACCGTGAGGTAATTGTACTTATGATGCAGTTATAATATTGCACAACCTAAGCCACTTTATAATGTGCGTATTTACATATGAGGACAATATCATTTTTAAGATGAAATGCAGCAAAATATGTTGATTATATTATACAGATAAAACTTTAACTTTAACTATATGGTGCCACAGCGCTAGCGAGCTTGAGCTTTGTTCACAGTTTGTACCTGCCTTGCGCTGTTTTCATGCTGTGGCTGGCATGACACTGGAAGAATAGATGGATAGAATAATTAAACATTACGAAGATATTTCGATGTTCCTTAAAAGTTTTGAAGAATCGGCGTTCTAAGCTTACAGATGGCTTAACATCTATTACAGAGCTGATTGTGTGGCGATTGGGTATTTGGAGAAAGAAAAGGAAGGACAGGAATTGGGGGTTAGTACGTTTGAAAAATACAGTACTTCTGTAATAAAGCATTTCATTGAAGGTCGCGCATGACGCAGCAAGCATCTTGCTGTAAGACATGAACAATCACTGCGCCACTGTGTTCCCATGTTTAATAACATGCTTTAACTCATATCATCATGAAAATGATACAGTATCATGTATACTTTGCAGTATTTTAATTACTCAGAGAGCTGTAATATTATGAACGTAATGGATTCTGTGTCCTGTCGGAGGAAGAGCACTTAGTGATTCGGGCACATAGAGCGCATATAAGATCAAATACAAAACAAAGCATTTAACGTGCTACTTTAGTAACGATGGGATCTGAGAAACTAGTAAATTAAACGATTTTCAGATGAAGTTTATGATGTTCTACTTTAATGACAAAATAAACTACGCGATTAAAGTGGAAATTTCGAGATTAAAGTTGACATTTCGTGCTTTTTTCACACTGTGTGCCTTTTTTTTCACCGTACCCTAATAAGCTTTCATATGACACTCAGACGGTGGGCTACGAGTCACCTTTTCATGCCGACTTTGATATGTGACAACTTTTTTATTTCGGGCACTATGCGACTTTGTGGACTTGAGCTTTCGAGTTTCTCCGACACGCTATGTCACTCGATCAACTTCCTTTTGTTGCTTATATAACTGTTTAAACCAACAAATAGTACGTTTTTCTTTGCCTCCATTTGGTATTCACTGAAATTCTTCAATTTTTCCTCGTATTTTTGCCATTGCCTTTTCACAGAACGCTGGGCTTAAGGGCTATTTATATTGATTTGCATATTCAAAGAGGCGTAATTCTGGGAGGAGCTGGGGCGGGACAGCAATCGCGTGCACGTGCGTTTATTTCCACGCTGAGCGGAATTTATGTAGTGGAAGAACACGGAAGTTGGCGAACGCACAGATTCCTGCATCTGGATTTTTCTGTGCATAAGCACATTTCGGCTTTTGTGCTTACGTCATGTTATAGTGTGAATTCTATGCACGCCGTTATGCATGAGGCCCCTGGTTACCAACAAAACTAAACAGTTCCTTAAACCTCACACAGTATACTTAACTGGTGTGGTGTTGTGTGTCATGTCAGCTCCAGGTCCAATAATGGCTAATTGTCTTCACTAGGTCCCCTAACAGTAAACAATGATCTATTAGAAATGGATGCCATGCGTATAATTGCACTGCAAGAAAACTCAGCATGGGAGATCTGTGCTTGTTGGTAGTTTTGTATTATGCATTGCCATATCTGAAGGCTTTTCCTTTAAGGACACTAAGGATGAATATCATGAAGGAATTGGTCAGTATGTTCCCCTGTGTCGGTATTTTGAAAAAATGTCTCAATTTTTTTCTTACTAAACTATTAAATTTAAAACAATTATTTTGTGTATAATACACATTGAGATGTTTTCCTTGAAATGAATGTGGAGCAACTAATATTATGATTCTGCCTGCTCACAAACCTTTTTGTCTTTGAAATAGTAAAACCATATCCTCAACGGGGTAACTTATTGTTACATAAGGAAGCATACTGGCTTTTTAACTTAAAGGCTTTACACCCTACTGGTTTGAATGAGATGCTTAATTGGAGGTATTTTCTGTGATATACCCCCTACTTTCTACAACTTCTTTCTTTCATTTCCATTCAAACAGTCACAGATTGTGTGAGGTACGCATTAAGCGTATTTCCAATATTTTCACTCTGTATCAAATGATGTCTTTCTTGTTTCATTTTGTTGATTTTGTATTCTTTTTAGTTTTCCTTTTAGCTAGTTACAAGCCCTTCAGTGAAGCTTTTTCAGTATTTATTTATATACTCGTAAGGTAAGCTTCACCTCTTGTTCAGTAGATCTTTCCTTAAGTGTATATACATTTGGTTCTAATAACTTTATGGCAGCTCTTTCTATTGTTTACACAGCTTTCATTTTTGGTCATTTGATAGAAGGTGGATCTACTATTATGAGCACCATTATGTTGTTCAATGGTTTCCTTTTTTTGGTGTTTGATGTATAAATTGAATTCTTTTTTTAAACTTGTTTAGTTTGTTCTATTATTCTTTTTAAATTGAATATTGGTATGCTGTGCCCTGAAAAGAAGGTTCTTCCTTGAAATGTGCTGGACCGGATGTACATTCTGCATCACATGAAAGGGTCAGTAATCCAGTGGTACTTCTCTCAGTTTCTCTTTATGCTATTGCTTGCTTGTCTAGGCCTCATGATATATTTTTTCGATATTTATTGTAAAAACCTAGGATTGATCAGTTCTTTAAGTGGGCCCACACTGTTTTTTTTCTGTCATTGTGTTTATTTTGTATCTATTTTTTACACACTTCATTTGATTTTTTTTTAATTGTTTTCATTTTCCATCTTTGTTATACATGCTTTGAAGGTAAATTATCCTAAATCCTTTGGTGTGGCTTATAGACATCTGTAAATCTTCAATTGTTTTTTTGTTTTTGGGTTTTCGATGTTTTTTTGTGAAGACATGTGGGATAATTAAAAGTGGGTACTGTTTTATTCATTTATGGGAACTTTCTGTATTTATACTGTACATATATGTTGATTTCACTATTATATGTTTTTCATTGTAATTCTGTTTGAGTTGTTGATTTGAGTTTGGTTTTGAGATGTGTTTCCCTTTATGTATAATAGATTTTCCTTATGTAATTTTTTTATTATAAAAAATATAAATATAGTGGAACTATATACTTTGATATACTTTGTTGGTTCTTCTATATTGATTGATTGATTGATACTTTATAATTTTAAATTGTTCAGTATATACAATTTTGTTTAGGTTTCTGCTTACTCTATTTTGTGGTAATTATATAACTGCACAGTTTTTGTGTTCTAGTTTCAGAGTGATGCTACTTGTCTCCAAATCCCAAGCAAAGTTGTTACCAAATTGACACGGGTCACAGGAGATAAAAGGGTGCTATAAATTGTGTCATCACTTCATAAAGAGATGCCACTACTCTCACATGTACATTTTATGCACTTGTACTCCCAGGGACTGAAAGAAACTGTTACAAAAGCAGACAATTGTGAAGAAGGCCACCCAGACATATGTTCTTGTAGTATGCTGGGTAGCAACACCCTTCTGGTAGTGCTCCTGTTTTGATAACTGTAAGATTGCTGGGATATGTAGTCTTAACAGACAGATCAGTTGGGGTTTGCGGTTTAGAGCAACTGGAGGAAGCTACAGGGAAGACACTCAGGTTAAATCTTGTAGCTCCATCTGCCCTGGAAGTGCTTCTGACCCACACTTCTGACATGCAGGGAGGACTCCCATGTCTGCCCTTAAAATGAACCTCTCCTGTTCAGCTGGGGAAGTAAGAGTCAAGTGAAAGTGGACAAAACTCTCCTGGGTAGGCAAAAGCTGAGGAAAACTGAGAAAAAAGTAACTACTAGTGGGAAAAGATTGTTTAAAAGGTAACTGAAAAAAATAAAAAGAAGTCTTTTTTTACCAAAGACTTCTGTATTGTAATTATGGTCTAGTTTTTAAATGTGGAACCCCACATATCTTCCACAAGAGGAGCATCCAGTGATACTAATTGCTATCTTTGTTAAACAAGTTTTCATGTATTACAGATAACTAACTGAACAGTATCAAAATAAGTGGAGAAGAAGCTTGAGGGAGTGCCCCTACAGCATTGCTAAAGAAATCCAAGGAGAAATTGATGTAGAATTTAAAAGAAAAATCTCACCCTAAATGTAATTGAGGAAGCCTGGAATTTGGCTCAGCCCGGTGCCCAAACCTGATATCTGCTGACATTTCAGGAACTACTTAAAAAATCTCATTTGTGTTTCTTGATTTGCCAAGAGCAGCTAAACTCTTTGGGAATCTGCATGCAACTGGTTTGTCTACACAAGTGACATGACAAAAGGGTATTGGCAAGTACCACTAAAAACAGACTGAAAGAAAACATACTTTTATCACACTTAGTGCCCATAAGCGGGAGTATTTATTACATTTTGAACTTCATAAGCCACAAGCAACCAATCCACCTAAAGAGGAAAGCCGTAAAGATATTTACATTTTTCATCCACCACATATCTGTGAGGAGGCTGCATATTTTCTTCATGTTTACTTGACTTTTTCTTGGTCTACTTTTCCAAACTCACATAGATAATCATGCTAGGCTAATTGAAATTCCTAAACTGTAAGTGTAAGATGACAAACAGCCATATTTATTGATAGCGCCTGATGACCCTGACAATCTTTGCTTTCTCATCCTGTGTCTTAATTGTATTTACAAATGGATGAGAAGTAAGTTTCTCAAACTAAATTAAGAGAAAACAGAACTCTTAGTTATTGGCAAAAATTGATATAGTGAGGTCATTAGAAATTAACTTGATCCCATAGGCTTAAAAGTCAAGTTGGGGCTAACCGTTGAATCTGACCTACATTTTAAATCACATATTAATCAGATTACTAGGATTGCATTTTTTTCACTTAAGGAATACAGCTAAAGTTAAACCTCTTATAACTTTTCAAGATGCTGAAAAACTAGTTCTTGCTTTTGTTTTCAGTTGACTAGATTACTGTAATGCACACCTCTCAGGACTACCCAAAAAAGACGTCAATCGATTGCAACTAGTGCAGAATGCAGCTGCTAGAATCTTAACTAGAAAAATAAAATCTGAGCACATCTCTCCAGTTTTAGTGTTGTTACACTGGTTACCCATCTCATTTAGAATTGACTTTAAAATACTACTAATGGTTTACAAAGTGTTAAATAATCTTGCCCTGTCCTATATTTTTGAATGCCTGTCCCCTTACACTCCAAGTCGTAACCTCACATCTTAAAATGAAGGTCTGCTTATAATTCCAAGAGCCAACCTGAAAAAAGGGTGAGGTGTCCTTTTCCTGTTATGCACCTAAAATCTGGAATACTTTACCAATAGAAATTCACCAGGCTAATACTGTAGAAGAATTTAAAAAACTGCTAAAAATCAAATATTTAAAAATTTCTTTTTTTGTAGCTAATTTGTATCCCTATTAGTCCATGTGGGTGTTGAATGATCACTTCCCTCTTGATTCTGCAATTCTGTGCTAATCTGTACTATTCTCTGCTGCCTTTTCCGGTTCTTCTGGGGTAGTACAGTAATTTAAGCCACTACCATCAGATCAAGGTGCCATGCTGCCCCCTGCGTTTATGGATTGAATAGCAGGTGTCGCAGATGTCCACATGAGCATCATCATCAAATTCTTCCATTTCAAGCCTGTAAACAATGAGGACTGAGTTAGAACATCTACTGTATGTTAAGTAGAATGACTAGTGGGAGCTGGGCGGTCTTTTAGCCTTGGAACCCCTGTAGATTTTGTTTTTTTCTCCAGCTTAACTGGATTTTTTTTTGTTTTTCATGCCCTCCTGGCCATCTGACCATACCCTTTTCTTTGTCCCATACTGTATAATATTGCCTAATCTTGCTTGTTTATGTTTTATATTAACTTCCTTTTTATTTCTTCTTGTAAAGCACTTTGAGCTACAAATTGTGTATGAAAATGTGCTATATAAATAAATGTTGTTGGTGTTGGTAGTGTTTGAGTGAAAGGCCCCTTCCTTGTACTTAATGCTGCTGGGATAAGCTATAGCTGTATTGCATTAAGCATGTTTGAGAAAATAATTTGGTGTCATAAATGCAACTACAGTATAGGTATAAATTATGAGCAACATAAAAATTTCTCTATATTAGTTCAAATGCAGAGTATTTGAAAAGCTGATTGAAACCACAAAGTTTGTTTTATGAGAAAAGCAACATTCTTTTATCCATTTTCTGTATCTCTGTAAAAATACAATAATTATAAAATACCTTTTTCTGTCTATATATGTGATCATCCATCCCTGAGATAATTAAAGGATTAATATGATTCTAACACAAAATTCCCATTCATTTGAACATCTGCAGGCAACATAACCTTACTGGCTACATTATGTAATTGTCTACATTAAATTTTGAAGTCCAGACTACACAGTATACAGAACCTCTAAGCTCCAGGTATTAAAGCTCTTTGTATGGGTTTTAACAGAACATTTTGGAAGATAGAGTAGATTGAATTTTATGAACCTGTTAATTTTATTTATAGTATCATATAGATGTCAGTTCATACAGTATAAAAGTACACTTTCATATAGTAACTTTTGTACTTTTTAGGCAGTGTCTGGCTTTTCAAAAATATATCTCAGCTAACAGCAATCAACCAACATCTTCTTTTCCCTGTTTATTTAAATTAGATTTTTATTATTAAACTTTGTTATACAAGGGTTTTTCATCATTAACCCACTGTTTTGTTTCTAAGCCAAGACTTGCAGTGTGATTTTAGAATTCAGAAGGTTTTATGGAAGCTGAGACTAGCATCCATTTAAGTTTAAGTATGGGGAATATAATCTTCCTCATTGAACTGCATACATGTAGACAGAGGCGTTGTTGCTGTTAACATCAACATCCAAGTAAGCAGGAACTAACCCAGAATGTTGTACTAGTCCATCAAAGATGAGAATGATACAGGAAATAACATTACAGTAATCCCTCGCTATATCGCGCTTCGACTTTCGCGGCTTCACTCTATCGCGGATTTTATATGTAAGCATATTTAAATATATATCGCGGATTTTTTTGCTGGTTCGTGGGTTTCAGTGGACAATGGGTCTTTTCATTTCTGGTACATGCTTCCTCAGTTGGTTTGCCCAGTTGATTTCATACAAGGGACGCTATTGGCAGATGGCTGAGAAGCTACCCAACCAGAGCGTGCATTACGTATTAAATAAAACTCCTCAAATATATTGTGAGCATGGGGGCTGTTTGCACCCCTAGAGGATACGGACGCTCCTCAAAAAATGCTGAAAGATTACCTTTGCGCCCTTCCTTGCTGGGCTTACTTGTGGCTGCTTTGTCAAGCAACATGCTTCCCGCACGGTGCTTCGCATATTTAAAAGCTTGAACGGCACATATTGATTTTTGATTATTTGCTTTTCTCTGTCTCTCTCACTCTCTCTGACATTCTCTGCTCCTGACGGACGGGGTGTGAGCAGAGGGGCTGTTCACACACTGGCCTAGAGGATACAGACGCTCCTCTAAAAAATGCTGAAAGACTACCTTCACATTGCTCCCTTCCTTGCAGCTGCTCTCTCCGGCAGTGCTTTGCATACTTAAAATCCCAAACGGCCCTATTGATTTTTGATTGTTTGCTTTTTTCTCTCTCTCTCTCTCTCTCTCTGACGTGCACTCCTTTGAAGAGGAAAATATGTTTGCATTCTTTTAATTGTGAGACGGAACTGTCATCTCTGTCTTGTCATGGAGCACAGTTTAAACTTTTGAAAAAGAGACAAATGTTTGTTTGCAGTGTTTGAATAAAGTTCCTGTCTCTCTACAACCTCCTGTGTTTCTGTGCAAATCTGTGACCCAAGCATGACAATATAAAAATAACCATATAAACATATGGTTTCTACTTCGCGGATTTTCACCTTTCGCGGGGGGTTCTGGAACACAACCCCCGCGATCAAGGAGGGATTACTGTACAGTTAGGCAGTTTATCATTTGTAACATAATTACAAATTTTTGAAAAATAAACTGTTTAAACCTTTGGAGAAAATTCTCATTTTTTTCTGGTTTATATGCATATAAAATGGGCACCTTTAACATTTTTAAAACAGAGTAAATCATTGTAAGGATTGGTGCAGTTATATGAAGAGAGATTAAGAATGAAGAATTCAGAGAGCATAGTTCAAGTGTTCTGGAGATTTTCCTCTGTTAATACCTGTGTGCAACTCATCTTCACAGTAAAGCCCACTCTAAAAACATCTAAAAATAGAGCTATAAGTGAAATGTAAATGAATATTAACTATCTACAGTGTACAGACAAAATGCACACAATTGTTGATTATTAATATAGAAATAAAAACTGTTCTAGATACTAAATGGCAACATAGAGGAAATAAAGGATTTGGCCTATTTTAGCTGTCTACTGGTGGGACTGCCACAGTGCAGTTGCCATAGCACCTAGTCATGCTATCCACTATGCTTCTGCAGAAGTCAGTGGTGGTCTTTTGTGTCATATAGATTTTCTAGAGCCTTCCCAAAAGGTAAAGACTCGTTTGGACTATTTTTTTTAAAGTAGGTAACGCTGATTGATCTTAAGAAATCCTCAGTGATGTAAACCCCAAAGAATCTTAAGCTACAGTACTTCTTTTTATTAATGACAACCACCACATAAGCTCAACTAAGTCTCCTGAACATAGTTGCATTAGAACCAGTAGTTTTGTCGTCGTGGAAGTGATTCTTCTTTTCACAGACTTTGGTAAAAAGTATAACCTTGGCCCTGTAGGCTCATTCATCCCACTACTTGATCAGTGAATGTTTGTCCTGCTTGGCAATATAATTGTATGTAAACAAGGAAAATAGCAATAGGTTAAGCACAACCCAGTGATGCAGCAATTTTTTAAATGAGGTTGTAAGATGTGTGTTATTTAAGCCTGACAGTCTACTGGCGAGTAATTTCTGGATCCACGGAGTGGTGTTTTGACCAGTGGCACTAAAGTACTCTGTAAGTTTTATGGGTGTGATAGTATTTTGGAAGCAAGTACTGTCAATAAACAGCATTTTGTCACAAATGTTGTTTTTGTCAATGTGGGTTAATGTTGGACAGATACCTTACAATATTGTATCTTTGGAGAATTTGCTTATGCAGTAGGTAAACTGATCTGAATCCATTATGTCTGGAATGCTGGACTTAATATATTCCAGCATAGGCTACTTTTAAAGGTTGCCTCAAAGCAATTACTTAAACATTTCTCCAGGGCCCTCTTGCATAACGCCATGCATAGAATTCACACTAAAGCATGGCATACGGACAAAAGCAGAAATGTTCAAATGCACAAAAAAATTCGGATGCATAAATCTGTGTGTAAGCCAACTTCCACATTCTTCCGCTCCATAAATCCCAGTCAGCGTGAAAAGTAACGCACGTGCACATGCCTGCTGCCGCTCCCCAAACTCCTCCCAGAATTATGCCTCTTTGAATATGCAAATCAATATAAATAGCCTTTATGCTCAGCATTCTGTGAAAAGTCAATGGCAAAAGCATGGGGGGAAATAGAAGAATTTCAGCGAATATCAAGTTGAGGCAAGGAAAAATGTACTATTTGTTGGTTTAAACAGTGGTATAAATAACAAAAGGAAGTGGATCGAGTGACATAGAGTGTCAGAAAAACTTGAAAGCTCAAGTTCACAAAGTCACACGGTGCCCGAAATAAAAAAGTTGTCAGATATCAGTTGCTGTGAAAAGGCGAGTTGTAGTCCAATGTCTGAGTGTCATATGAAAGCTTATTAGGGTACAGAGAAAAGAAAAAAAAATTGGCACACAGTGGGAAAAAAGCTTGAAATGTCAACTTTAATCTTGAAATTTCCACTTTAATCACGTGGTTTACTCTGTCATTAAAGTAGAACATCATAAACTTCATCTTAAAATCGTTTAATTTACCAGTTTCTCAAATCCCATCGTAATTAAAGTAACACGTTAAATGCTTTGTTTTGTATTTGTTCTTCTATGTGCTCTGTGTGTGTGAATCACTACGTGATTCTTAGATGGGCTTTCTCTTCCTCTGACAGGACACAGAATCCATTACATTCAAGATATTACAGCTCTCTGATTAATTTAAATACTGAGATGTATACTTGATATCATTTTCATGATGATATGAATTAACGTATGTATTAAACATGGGAACACGGTGGCGCAGTGATTTTTCCTGCCTGCCGCAAGATGCTTGCTGCGCCGTGCGCGACCTTCGATGAAATAATTTATTGCAGCAGTACTGTCTCTTTCAAACATACTAACCCCCAATTCCTGTCCTTCCTTTTCTTTCTCCAAATACCCAATTGCCACACAATCAGTTCTGTAATAGACGTTAAGCCATCTGTAAGCTGAGAATGACGATTCTTCAAAAACTTTTAAGGAAATATATTTGTGGTACATGTTTAATTATTCTATCCATCTATCCTTCCATTGTCGTGCCAGCCCCAGCAAGAATACAGCGCGAGGCAGGAACAATCCGTGAACAGAGCGCCAGCTCCTTGCTAGCACTGCAACACCGTGTCCTCACATGATTAATTATTAACAATATAGATTATTTAAATGAAGTTAAAGTTTTATCTGTATAATATAATAAACATATTTTGCTGCATTTCACCTTAAAAATGATATCATCATCATATGTAAATACACGCGAAAGTGGCTCAGGTTGTGCAGTATTATAACTGTATTGCAAGTTTACAGTGGGGTAATCGTACTTATAAGTACAAACAGTTCTGCAAGGAGCACTTGATGGACTGATTGAGTGCATTTATAGTTCTTGGGAACCGCAAGGTCAGTACAGGAAAGGCTCTGAAGCGTTTGACGTATGAGAGCAGTTCAAATAGGCAGCATGGCTGAGGCAACATGTGCTTGATGCTGTATACCGATAATTCTCTTTCCAATCAGCTGCTGTAGAGCTGTGATTCCACACTCAGATACAGTGATATAAATACTCCGAGTGGTGCAGTGAGAGTAATATGGAAAAAGATAATCCACTGTGGCAACCCCTAATGGGAGCAGCTGAAAAAAGAAGAAGAAGGTGCAGTGAGAGTAACAATGCTAAAGCAGCTATGATATTTGGAATAGTATGGCCATTCCATGGACCATTATATTGTTACAGGTTAAATACAATCATATGCCTTAGACTAATAAACAATATGCGGTTAATTTCAGTGTATTTGATAAAGTCGTGTCAGGGATGTGGATCTAAAAAAGAAAGGGAAACCACACTGGAACAAAAGTACTGCTTTGACGTTGGGCCAGTTTGCAAAACTGAGCGGAGAACTTGCGTACGCCAAGGTTTCAGCTACCATGAAAATGCGTGTGGGTTTACGACAAGTTTAGGTTTTATACATCGCAATTTGAGCGTGGAAACGGGAGTACGCAACATTTTTGTGCGTACGCACCGTTTATACATGAGGCCTCTGGTCTTTAATATCTTGAAGCAGCTTCTCGCTTGTCTTGTGTATGTCCTTTATATCTTTCCTTACAGTATATAATTTGTATCATTTGTAACCTTTAAATTATTCTTTAGCTTCTTTATGTCCCCCCTACAGCAGTGATCATTGCAGCCCAGTTGGAGTCGGTGTTGCTGGCTTGTGGGGGGTAGTTGACAGCGAGGAAAGTAAGGCCATTTTCAGTTTCAATGAACCTTCTGGAATTGTCAAGTACTCCTCACCCGAATCACTTGCATATTCGCACCCACTTTCTTGGATGGAGACGATGCAGCAGCATCAAGTCCCAGGAGATCTGTTCTTTCACCGATTTATTCTAGGTCAGTCTCTGGCAGGCCGTACCTTGAACTTGAACTTGAGACCTGTTTAGGTTTGGATGAAGCTTTAGCTGTCTTTTCCATTTCTTTTTGAACCTTTTTTCTGCCACTCATGCTTATATATACTTGCATATTCTGTAACTGAAGCCCCTTAGGTTGAGTAAAAACAGGATACATCAGGATGATTAAAAAAAAAAGGAAAAATAACACCGCTGCTAATGGAGTTCCATCTCAGACGTCCATCTCCTGAAATGGATGAGATCAAAAGCCATGGACTTGATATATTCCATTACCACTCAAAGCACTTCATGTTTAAACAAGGTACTGTCACAGGCTGATAATCATTTAAGTGTTTTATTGCAAAATGCTGAAAGTGTTAAACATATTAGGCATGTTACCTGTGAAAAGGCCACGTTAAAGATGTGAGAAAATTTGACGGCTCTTTGATCGGCACAAGTTATGCAGGCAGGAAAGCAATCTGGACCTGCAGCTTTGCAAGTATTTACACTTACCAGAGATTTCCTCACTTCATCTGTGGAAATTACAAGATCTCGATCATCTGAGGAAAACACAAGAACTCAATTATCTGAGGAAGCTTTGCTACTGCAGACTGTTTGTTGAGTAGGTTTAGTTCTCCTGGCAAATAACCATCACACATTATTGAAAGACTACTTCTCTGTTATAGTCTGTAAATGCTTGTAAACCTTACCATGTGTTCTTTTATGTCTGCACTATTGCAGCATGTTTTCCAAGTGCATTGTACATTTATTTTTTAAATGGTTCCAGGTATAAGGTTGCTTCTGGCTGCTCAGCATGTCTCCTTGTTACCTGATCTACATGTTGTATCACAGGCTATTACCAGAGAATGGGCTTCATTTTTCATCTATAGTATCAGTTTCATCAGCACATTTTATTATTTAAGCAGTTAGTGATGATGCATATTTGACTATGATATTCATTTCCCATCAGGAGCTGCTACTTTCAACATGTTCCAGTCAGTACAATTTTACTGCTGGTTTGACTCTTTTGCAGCAACTTTCTAAATGTGGGGAAAGAAACAAAGAGTTATAACTCCATTGACCAAGGAAGGGATAAGGCTTTGTCTGGTAGGTGTCAAGGTTATTTGTGTAAACATGATTCAAAGTGTTCTCCACTCTTGTTGAATAGATTGGATGTTAATAAAGTGTTTGTAGAGCTTCTTTTATTTGATTGAAATCACCTATGGCAAGAATGATTTCTTTTGGCCATTCACAGTGTTGTCAATTTGATATTTATGAACAACCGAAAATGTATTTAAATTAAACATTTCAGCTGTTTCATGTGTGTGCATTGCCATTTCATTCCATCTGTTAATGGGATGTCTCTGATTTCAACATCATTGAACCATATATATATTTATATATCTTCTGTTTGGGTGCTCAGATGGAAGAACATTCCCATAGTAAGAGCTCCGCCATAGTTGCTGAGGGTTGTTATGTAAAAAAACCCTCACATCAATACAAAAGAGTAAAATGGAAAGTGGGAGGCAGAGTGAGATAGTAGTGCATGGAGATGAAACAGAAGGGATTCCTGCAGGTCATTTGATGGCAGATAAAGTTGGGTGCATGTTTGCAGAGGTTGCTTTCATTGTTGTGGATGTTTGTTGTCTTCTCTTTTATTTTCTGTGTCTTTGCTGGCACTTAAGATATCAATCAATTTATGTACCATTTGCATATTGAAAATTCAAGGCCGGCACTTGCATAACATTACTTGTGCTATTGCTATTCTCCATAAACCTAATTAGTCCAACTCATTGTTGTGATAAAAGTTTATTTTGCATAGTTTGTTTGCTAGTAAGCAATATTATAAAATACATAACATGTTGCATAACATTATAATACAATTAAAAACTGAAAAATTAGGTATACCTATCTAGTACCTAGAGGAACCCTCTTGTGCTCCCATAACAGCATGAAGTCTTTGTGGAATTAACTCAACAAAGGGATGGAAACATACCTTGGGATTTTTGGTCTATGCTAACTGAATAGCTTCAGGCAGTTTCTTAATATTTTTCGGCAACACATTAATTCTGTAAACTTCCACTTCCCCCTCATTCCACCGGTAATATTCTGTATTGAGATCTTAGGACTGTATAGGGCCTTGAAGAAATCTAATGTCCCTGGTATGTCTGTGGAACCAAACTGAAAAGATACTTCTGATGAATCGTGCTTTGTGTTCCGAAGCATTTTTCTGTCAGAAATATCTATTGGAAAAAGTGTAGACTAGTCATAAAGAGTGGAATTCAAAAGGTGGTCAGCTGGTATTAAGAGAATGAGTGTGTGCCAAGATCCTTGGAGTCATGCTGCTTATGCCTAATTACAACCCTACCAAGTGAATGTTACAGCAGAAATTCATATTCATCGGACCATGCAACACTTTCCCAGTTTTTAGTTGTACAATTATGATGAACATATGTCCACTGTAGTTTAATCTAACCCTTTTAAATGACAGAAATCAAATTCAACATGGTGTTTTGTTCCTGTAGCCTGTTCACCTCTAGTTCTGGCATGGTATGCGTTTAATGGTTCAACTGCTGTGAAAAATATGTGAATATAAAGTATATATATTTGTATATATGTATTTATTGTGGCGAGCAGCTGGGGGCGATACCCAGCCGGGACGCCTGGAAGGACCAGAAGAGGGACTACGCCTCCTCCAGACCACAAGAGGGCAGCCGCTCTGGTTGGTATGGGGACCACGGGAACAGAGCATGGAAGCTCAACCCTATAGGGGCCCGTGGTCACTGCCAGGGGGCGCCCTGATGCCTGAAAAGCCCTGGATGTCAGCACTTCCGCCACACCCGGTGGTGCTGGCAGAAGGAAAACCAGGGACACCTGGAGTGCTTCCGGGTGCTCATGGGGCACTTCCGCCATACCACACTCATTGGGAGACACCTGGAGCACGTCCGTGTGGACATAAAAGGGGCCGCCTCCCTCCATTCGTCAGCTGGAGTCGAGTGAAAGTGGACATAGCTCGGAGAAGAGGAGTGGAGGCAGTGAAGAGAGAGGCATTGTGAGAGGCCTGGACTTGAGGGTGTTTGGTGCAGGGGCACTGGGTTGTGCGTGGTAATTGTATATAGTATAAATATGAATAAACGTGTGCTTGGATTAGAACCATTGGTGTCTGCCTGTCTGTCCGGGGTGCGCTTCACAGTAGATAGATAGATAGATAGATAGATAGATAGATAGATAGATAGATAGATAGATAGATAGATAGATAGATAGATAGATAGATAGATAGGACACACAATCTATCCCATTGGCCAAAGTTTGATAGTGTGCTTAGTTGTCCCCTCAGGTCTGGTCCTCAGCTGGAAAATATCTTGACCTTTTTAGGAGATCCCATTGGCATAAAACCTGATTATGTACTAAGCTAGTCCACAGGCCAAGCAAAAAAATAATAAATTCTTATCGAATTAACCTTGTTTTAAGTGTTTTAATTTAAAAGATAAAAATAATATAAGCATGTAGGATGTAAAGAAAAAACATGCTAACAAGCCATAAGTAATTTATACATTTGTAGAAACTGTCACTTATAGAAGAAAACCTGAAAACATTTGACACACATCAATAAACCCCACCAGACACAGAGCATATGCAAACTCCACACAGATGGTGATTGTGCACAACATTCAAACAGGATTCTTGATATGTGTGCTAGACGCAAGTGATGACTGAGTCCTATATCTGCTTAATCATGCTTAAAAATATGTAAACTGAAGGCGATTTCTTAATATGCAGAATAGAGAAAACCATGATCATTCATTTGTGTCAAGCATAATTGGTAACTATGATGCTGTACTGGAAGGTTGCTTAGACTGATTACTCACGATTAATACATGACAGCATAGACAGAAAAACATAAAATTGTTCCCTGAACTAAGCCCAGAAAGACATCATATGTGACTACAAAAAGGAATGAGGAAGAGATGGATAGCATATCAAACAATATGTTTATTTTTCCTTTAAAAAATGTATTTAATTTTAATTTCACAAAATTACAATCATTATTACACCTCTTCACATACTGAAAACAATTTAATGAGTCATGCCATGTTATTTTCTAACCTGCTTAATCCAGACCAAGGTCATGAGGGCGTAGAGTGTGAGGCAGGAACAAAAATGGGCAGGATGCCAATCTATCGCAGGTCAAACACACCCACCCACACACCAAACACACACTAGGGCCAATTTAAAGTTGTCAGTTCACATGATCTGCATGTCTTTGCACAGTGGGAGGAAACTAGTGTTAGACTGTTAGCAACTAATCCACAAGCCTAGCAGAATGATATGGTCTACAGTATTAAAATATGACCGTTAAATATTAAAAAGATACATATTTCCTGCTAAATTACAATATCACTTACAACACTAGTTAAGGCCGTGCATATATTGTGAGATGAGAAAAAGCCAAGCTTAACATGTTGGTCAGTTATTTCTGTTTTTTTGCAGGCACAGAGTTGGAAGGCAATGGTATGTTGTGAAGCAAAGAGAACTTTGAGTGACATCCTTATCGTAGTGATAAGAAACAATGCCACCATGAGTAGGTTAAAAGTATTTAGATAGATTCTAGCATATAACCCTAAAACATTCTAGATGAACAAATTGTATAGAGTTGCTTTTATCTAACTGAAATATGTAGATAAAAGAAAAATATCAGTTACAGTGTAATGTAATTGGTAACATTACAGAGTCAGCAAGAAAAAAGTAGAAGGTGAGATTTCTCATACATCTCTGGGATAACCTAGTCCAAACTAGTTTCGTATTGGGTAGTGTAAGAGCCATTTTCCTAGTTATATAAAATTCATAAATATTTTACTAGATGACAATGCATAATCTATGGGAAGTTCCTATAACCCCCGTAAGTAGAATTGTATTGGTATATTCTTGCCATTTCTAACAGCTTTGAGTAAACATTATTCTTCAGTTAGTGACAGCCTTGCCATGTGTAAGGTGTAGAGGCATACGGTTTTAAACCATGACCGTGCCTATGCACATGCCTATGTGCTTATGGGCCTACAGGCTTTTTGAGTGTGTAAAGTAACTCGTAAAACAGCACTTATTTAAGTGCAGAACCATACACTTATAGTGTACACAAGAAGAAGCTAAGAATCTTTTAAGTATATAAGAAGTTAAGAACCTTTAAGTATAGAAAGAAGTAAAGAACTTTTAAGTACAGAAATAACTAGTTTCTCAAGAAAGCTAAGTTTAGACAAGATACATTTTTCTTTTTTTTGCCTTTTATTCTATGTGTGTAACTATTTTTTCCTTTATTCTTGTGTGGATTATTTGCTTTTCACTTTCACTAAATAATTTTAAAACGAACTTTTGGACTGAGAGATTTCTTTCGACACGCGTTTTACCTGTGCTTAAGCTCGCCTTATGCTTCTGCGGCTACAGGTAGTATAGTTTAGTATAGAAAACAGGTCATCAGGAGGTATCTGACTTTCGTTAAGTGTTTCAACCCTAACTACGACACTCTCCAGTTGGTAGGTTAGTAGTGGTGGCCAGCTCATTGCCCTTCTCTTCTTGATTTCCAGCTCAACTCTTTCGTCTTCTACCAGATCTAACTAGGGGTTCTCTCCACTGACTCTTCCAGTATCCGGACTGCTGTTTTTCTGTTCTGGCCTTTTATTCCCATCCTGATCAGTGGATGCCACATCAACTGTGAGGAAAATCCCTGAGAGTGCCCCTCCACTAGAATCAACCAAGTCTGCCATCCTCTGTATTAGCAGTCATTTACCAGCTGCTGGTGCTTTCAAGTTTTTTTTTTTTTTTTTTTGTTCAGCTGGTTTTCTTTCCTTCTGATGACCAGATAACCACATTTGCTCTTGGGTAGTGAACAGTACGACCTCAGGGATTTGGAGCTCATTCCCTGGTCAACTCTCATCTCCTATTTGTTGTATGACTGGATGGGTTTGGCTGAGTTTTGGTTTTTAGACCTTCCTTCTTCCTTAACCAAGTTGATGCTGGTGAATACATTTTTCTTTACCTTGATGTTTCTTCCTCCTTTCCATTTTCAAACTAACTGAGAGAATCAGTAGTACCTTGTCATGATGCCATCTGTACTTTACTTAGATCAATGATGTGTTACAGCCCAACAAGATGTACGCTGTGGCTCCTCTCCTGCAACACAGCTTTCACAGTGGTTCTTTCCTTATCCCAAACTTCTGCAAGTTTACTGGTGTAGGAAGAGTGTCATTTAATGCATATCAGCAGGAAGGATATGTAGAATGGCTGCAAGAGTCCAAGTGATGTTTCTTTAGGGAGGCCACACCTTGCCCAGGCTCCTTGTGTCCTCATCTTAACAGTTCCTACTTTTCCTCCTTAATCCTCCTGGTTCCTGACTTCTGCTTGGATCACAGTTCTTTGCTTCCTTGTGTTAGCCTTTGCCCATTGTTGAAAGTGGGATATTTCAAGGCCTTGTCTCCCAATGCAATGCATTCCAATTGAATCTCTTATCCTGAGAAAACACTCTGCAGTATTGACTGTCCAATTCTTCCCCAGCCTTCTTGTAATGCCAGTCTTCTTGACATGATTTTCCAAGGATTCCTGGTTAGTCATAATAAGGCTACTTTGAATTGTTCCATAAGAGAAGACAGGGAGATCTGTAGCAGGTCAGATCTTATGTATAGGCCAACTGATGTGAGCTTGGGGGGGCGGGGTTGGGGATTACTATTATGGAAGTACTTGTCATCTCCATTCCTTTCAGAGATGTTAGTGGCACATTGTATCCTGTCAACAACCACATCGATCTAGGCAGTAAACCATGCTGATAAAGCCATGCCTTGAACCTTCCTGGCAAACCACACTTGTTGATCTTCTTCAGTCAGTCCTCCGTTTTATTTTCAATGCTGGTGGTGTTGTTTTCGTCTGAGAGTGTCCTGTCATACCATTTGACTAACCACATAATAGGATTTTCCTTAGTTGATGGAATTGTTTCTGCCTTGGTCAAACAGCTTGAAACTGTTAAGTCACTTTTCCATTTTTGGTTACAGTGCTTCTAAATTTCCTAGCCTTGAAGATCAAACTTAGCCCAAGTGGCTATTCTGTAAAGCTTTGCCAGGATCCATTTTGCTCATGCATGCATCGGAGTAATATTTGATGTTACTATGTTATTTGGAATGACAGAGTGAGGGTCCAGGAAGTGAATGGGCAAGAAGGAAGCAACAATTGACTGATGCCTACTTTGTTCTTTAGACCTGCAGAAAGTTTCAAACAAAGAGTAAGAAGATTGCAGGTGTGTAAAGTTTAAAAAATTGCAATTGAATTGCCCTGTAATATTGTCTGGAGCAGTGATAAGCAATGGACAAACTTAAGGACTACACATTCAAAATAATACACATTCAGCACATTAGGGAAGATTCTGTGCTAAGAACATGAATGATGGAATAAAGATGGTGAGAAAGAATCCCCTGAGTTCTTAAGCCTTGCATTTTCTTGCAGACTCTCAAAAATAAATTCTCTCTTCTTCATCCAGTGTGTTTGCTCTACTTAAATATTGATTACCCCTAATTAAAAAGCACAGCTAAATCTAAACTCACAAATCAGCACATTAAAACACTGGTAAGTATGTCTTACCATTACTATATAAAGGAAGAGAAAAACTTTTGTACAATTCACATCAGTAAGCTTGCCTTTGCTTAAATAAGGCAACCTGCCAGGTACTAACAAAAAAATAACATAACAGCTAAGGACAAATCTGTAACAGGCATAACTGGATAGAGTTTAAACTACATTCACACCTAACTGTACTGTTTATAAAATTAAATTAATACGCATAACTTACTTTACATAATGTCAACATTCTCAGACCTGCTTAATCCATTTATGGGTCAATAGCACAACTAAAGCATTTTAGGGGAAAAGCACACACACACTAAAGCACACAACTGCACATTAATAGGTTCTTGACCCATTCTGAAAATGCTTTGAAAAGATCTTCTTAAAGAAAATTAGATTTGTTACTATTTGAGATAATATACTTTGCTTTCCTACTGAGTTATATAATGTATTGGGATTATTCAAGTTGGGCGAAATAAGTTTATATGCTAGCAATGTGGTATTGAATATGACAACAAAATTTTCATAAGGCTATTAAATCATATCAGAGAATTATCTAAATATGTCTGTTAATGTTTTAGGGGTGATTATAAAACCAAATTTATCAGAAAGGTACAAATTTTTGCCAAAAATAATATAAATGTAGAGTTTTCCCAAAGTATACAGCCTAGCAATGCTGTCGCTTGATGACATCCCTCACAAGTTGGATCTTGTCCTGGATACATTTTAGAGAATTTCTAACAAGATATAAATGATTGATGAAAAATTAGGGTGTGCTTGGCAGATATTTAAGAGATATTGAATAGAAGTATTGAGCATTGAATATTGAACTAGAATGTGTTCTATTTATTTCCAGAAATTTAATTGAGAGATACCTTTCCTGAACACTTATTTTTATCTAATTCTTACACGTTTGCTACATTTCAAAGATGTTCATGTTAAGGTAATTGAATCTATAATTTGAATGTGAATGTGTTTGTTCTGTGATATAATTGTGCCCCATTCACAGTTGCTTCCTTTTTTGTTCAATTTGTAGGAGTAAATCGGTTTTAAAAAAATGAATGGATACATTGTGAAATTCAGTTAAACCTTTTTTAACTATGCCTATGCTTTTGCTTCCATCTAAAATATTGGTGTAGTAATTTCTTTTCTAAAAAATGCACTATTTTTGCTACATTAAATCCAAGATTATTTGTTTCCCATTTCAATATTTCCTTGCAATAAACATACATTTGCATATTACAATCATTGGAAGAAGAAGCAGAACTTTTCATGAAAAAAAAAAGACTTCCACAAAGACAATTAATAAATTCCTATTTCCTTTCCTGTTCTAAAGCAGCTTGTTTATATTTCTTGGCTATTAATACTGAAAAAGGCACCTTGTCTGTTAATTATTAAGAATGGCCTGACTATTTTGATAATTAGTTTAAGTATAAAGTGTAAAAAGTTCTATGGCATTGGAAGTCTTGAGCTTTAGAGTTGCTTGGTTGTGTCTTACATCAAATTTATAACGCAGAACTGCAACCATAATGTACAGTATGTATAGTTTCATAAGATATTTCTAGTTGTAAAAGTATGTTGCACTGTTTTCTTCATTTGCTAAGGTTATGGTGTTTGAATCATGGTTTTAGTTTTTTAAATGTCTGATTATTGTAACGTTGTCTTAGAAACTGTACCATGCTGAAGTATAGCTACTGCATGTTAGATTAGATGAATGAGCTGATCAGAGAGAGGAGGAAAAGAAAGTAATAGCAAATATTTTTTTAATTACTACTGAAGTTTTCAAGCAGATGCAAAACAAGTGCTTCCTGGACACCATCTGCTGATTGTCATTTGGTTACAGAACTACACAATGATCTAGATTTTATGGTGGATTTCTACACTGTATTTACTTTCTTTTATGGTGCTAGGTATTTGAATAATTCCTAAAGATTACAATTTTTTAGGCTTACCTTCTTGCTTGCACATTTGCTGTATTATACCACCAGGGCAGGGAACCAAGTTCCTTTCTCAGTTAGGTCAATCATGGGTGGTGGAAGACACTACCAAAAGAGAACCTACATTGACAGTCATACCTGAGTGAAATATGTAGGAACTGCTCACAAATGCATTGCAACTGTGAACTGTATATCCCCAAGGTTAGTAAGGGTAAGAATAGGTAAATGAAAGAAGTGAAACATTTAGAGATTATCCTGTTGGTCCACATTAAAAAGAAAAGGGGTTAATGTTTTCAGGGGAGGTGTTTCCCAAAAGCCTTTCCACAATAAAAAAAATAATTTAGAAATTAAAGAACATTTTACAAAGAAATAGGTTTTGCATGAAAATATCTTGTAGTCTTCCTCATTACTTACAATGTTTTGAAACACACAAAGTAAAGCGAATGTAAAGAGAAAACAATACCCTTTGAAATTACCCCCAGTTAAAATTATAATGAATTCAGAAGTGTGTTCACATACTATTAATATAATACTGGGTTAAGTGGCTAAATTGCATTACAGAAGTAATAAGCAGATTATTATCATTTTGATTATTTGAAAATGATAATTGAAAAATGAGAGGCATGGCAGAGGTTTAAATTATAACTTTACATCACTGACTTACTGTCTTGATTAATGTTAGACAGATAGGGGACAACACCAAAAAAGAAGCTGGATATGTGTACAAATATCAATTGGTAGTAGCAGAGGTAATCACAATTAACTATTTTTAAGTTGGCAGTTGTGTATAAAAGAGCCTGGCATGAATAGATACTTGGTAATATTGTTCTTCCAACATTGTACTCCAGCTCAATGCAGTATCTCCCTGAATGAGCTACATAGAGCCACCTCTTGCTTTAGGCAAAGGTTACAAAGATATACAGTAATCCCTCACCTATCGCGGGGGTTACGTTCCAGTGCCCCCCGTGATAGGTGAAAATCCGCGAAGTAGCGACCTATATTTATTTTATTATTTATACATATTTTAAGGCTTTATAAACCCTTCCCACACTCGTATAAACCTTTCTCACTCTCTTGTTAACCTTTCCCACGCTCTTATAAACACTTCCTATGCTCTTAAACACTTTCTACATTCTTAAACACCTCAGACCAACACTGCACGCAGCGATCAGACGTCAATGTGTCTGCACTCGCTTTGTGAAGGGGGGCAGCTGAACTCACGCTGAGCAGAAATGGACTTTGTGCTGCTTCTGCCAAAATGCCTGCTTGTCGCTCTGCTCGAGGAGTGTGTGTGTGTGTGTGGGTGTGTGAGAGCTGAACGCACCTTCGCTCAAACCCCCCCTCCCCGGAAGCGCAGTTCGCATTGTCAAGGGGGTGGGGAGCTGAATGAACGCTAAGGAAAAGTGGACTTTGTGCTGGCTTTGTGCTGCTTGTCGCTCTGCCTGTCAATAATTTAAAAGCCTGTAAATCACCAAGTTTCCTGTCTCACTGTCTTGTCTTGCGTGAAGTTAAAATGTTTTATAATAGAGAGATGTTACTCATATCCTTAGCCCGACATCCACATATCATATGTGTTAACAAAGTGTGTTTTATAAGTTTACATGTGTTTAAAGCATGTGGGATGGGTATTTTAAGGCTTAAACTATAAAAATGTTTATTTATATGGTCTTTCTATATCGCGGATTTTCTCCTGTTGCTGATGGGTCTGGAACATAACGTCTGCGATAGGCGGGCAATTACTTATATTTAAAAACCCGCGAAGTCGTGAATCCGCGAAAAGTGAACCGCGAAGTAGCGAGGGATTACTGTATTTCAAAAATATGAAAATTAAGGTAATCTTCTAACATGGCATTTTAAAAACTGGAGGATATGTTGCAGCAAGTTCAAAATGTCATGACTTTAACTGAAGAGATAACAACACTACAGAATACAAGCTATAGCACTGTCATCACCTATCACCAGAAGAGGAAATCAACTGCACTGTCCTAAGTGGCACGATGCTCTATGTCCTCACCTGAGATTTTCTTTAAATAAAATTTTGTTAGTCAGTTGGAAGAGTCAACTGACTCAATATATCATTTTCTAACCCAGCCTGACATTATTACTTGCAGCTGGCAGGCAAAGAGTGATCTGATAGGTAGATTACTATCTAATGGTGTTCAGATTCTAAAGATTTTAAGGATAAATAAAACTGATGTGGGTGACTGATCTTTTATATACAGGACACTGAAGCTGTTAAATGATCTACCTGCTTGGGATACCCTATCTGTTTAAGCATTTAAATATATTCTTTATTTTAGTCTAGTATTCCCTGACTTGACTAACCTATTGTTCAGATTTGTTAGTTAGACAATTGTACATAATATAATACTTTGCAATTAATGTGAACTATTACTGAGTCTCCTTTACTCATTATCATGCTCTGGCCTGCTGCATTGCCAAGATACTACACTAGCCATTGGAAAGTGAAACCAGAGAAATAGGGAATCTTGGAATTCGTGGTTAACACAATTTAATCTGATTTTTATTACACTATTCAGCATAAACTCAATATATTTTAGAATGCCCAGGAGTGCAAGGACAGCTCAATGGTAATAATAACTGTGACTTTGATAAAACTAACTTTGAAATCTTGAGAGGTTCATTTTTCTTTATTTTTGGTTTTCCTCTCCTCCATTATCAATTGGCCATATCTCAGTCTAAAAGATAATGAACTTTATATTGTCACAATTTGTTTAAGTTTATCATTAAGATTCTGTTTTTATTGTGAGATAGAGACCCAAAGGTAGCAAAATGGGTGAGTCTTCCAAAATCAGCCACAAAGTAGGCAGGAACTTCAGTGGCCAGCCCAGAAGAGGGTTATTCAGTCCAGTATATTCAGCAGTACTATTTGTTGTCTTTCAGCCTAGTAAACCCCAAACACAGAGAGATGGCAAAATAACAAAAAAGTCTCAAAATATGCAGAAAGCCCCACAAGAATGGGAATAACAGTAACTCCCTGGCTTGCACGCAAAAGAGAAAACAAAAAATCTTTGTAAATGAAAGGAAGTTATTAGAAAAAGTAGAAAATGAAGCAACAATTCTCAACAGAGCAAAAAAGGTAAAACAACTTTGCCTAAAAAGGCAATCCACAGCAACAAATCTCTAATATGTGATCCAGTAACAGTAATCCCAAAACCAAAGCAATAAAAAAAAATCAAAAAAGCCAGTAGTAATAGTTACCAAATCACAAGATTCTTAATGAATATAGTGATCTCTTGATTTAAGCCTATTTTATTCTGGACTAAATAGACAGAGGGAGAGCACAGGAGTGGTGATGTCAAAGTGGTCCTACCTCCTGGAGCTCCACCTACAAAATGTACAAAAAGGAAACAAATTTCAAATTAGTACAGAATTATATTACACATGAAATTAATCATTCAAGGACGTCAAAAACAACCATTTATATAAATTTAAAGCTGCTTTACTGTGTGTTTAACACAATTTTTGTGTTTTATATATAATAAATAATATTTTTAATAATTTACTGTTAATTTACTTATAAACATGTGCACATGCTTTCATCCTGTACTTAAAGGAGTGCTACAGAAAAATAAAATTAATTGAAATGAACCAAATCTGGGTTGATTAGTCGTTTTTGAATCCCAAGACAGTGTCTTATAGCTGTCATCCTTAAACATGCCACCATCCTTCTGAAATGTTTGAACTGGTGCGATTTTAAAAAATAGTTTAAAAACATGTTTTGTTATTCCAAAATCATGTATATTTAGCTTTAATTGAAACATAGGTGATTAATTGTTTATGTTTTTGTGAACAAGAAATGGCAAATTAACAAATAATTCTGATGAGCTAACAGTACTGTAAATATGACCTGTGCCTCTGGGGTAAAATGTTGATTTTCTGAAGTGTCGGCATGAAATGTTGTGAATTTAAGTATTTCTGCTTGTAGTTTTTGCAGTCTTGCAATTGTTTAGTTCCTCTAAATAAAATCTCTAAATGATGCCTCCAAAGTACCTTGGGAACAGGCACTCAAAAAGGGTAACTAGCCAATATACTATTAAGTCCCCAAAAACTGACAGAGTCACTATTAGCCTTCATCTTGTATAACAAAAAGGCCAAGAATTTTTATAAAATAAAACATTTATTTCACAAAATAATACTCTGTAGCACAAGAAGATCCGAGGAGCACAAAAGACCCAGAGGGAGGTGTCTTTACAAAATGGGAAATCCAATAACAAACAAGTTCCAAAAACACAAATCCAACAAGACAGGTCAAAAACACAACATAGAGGTCAGAAATCCAGTATTACAATCACAAACACAGCAATAATTGAATGAAGAGACCTCACCAACATACAGCACATACAATGTACCATAGGAACTGTATGTTCCTTCAACCTTTGTAGGGTTGACAGCAGTCTCTTAAGGGTGATGGGCAGCTGGCCCCCAACTCTTGGGAAATCATCCACAAAATCCACAAAATACTAGAGGCATGGAAGAAGCATGGACATATAAAACTCAATAATTCAGAAAACTAATAAAAAAGCACAGAGTAAGGAAAATAATAAGCATCAATAACAATATTAACATAGACATAAACATTCAAACATGAACCAAGAAGAAACTTAAATTAAAGAAGTACCCTGGCTGAAACATAACAGGTATACAGTTTTGCAGTCCCTGTTTTGGGACCCACTTATACAACCTCACCTGCATTGTCCATCATCAGGTGTAAGTGTGTGTATGTGTGTAAAATAAATGGGTTATGGGAGGTGGGAATACTATCCTAACAGCAAAGGGGCATCTAACATCACATCACATCATCACATGTGCTTTATTGTCAGTATTTGTGGATTTGATTTATGTCAATATACAGTATGTAAGTTCTGATATAAATGTTTGTTTCCTTATTAGCATACATGTGTCTGATGACAACAAAAGTATCCTGTCCCTGAGAGACAGGAGTGTGCAGACTATAGGTTTAGGTTAAGGAGAGATTCCTATTTTCATCTGGTTAATGGAGCAAATGCTTTATGGTCCATAATATAGAGGGTTACTGTGAGTAACTACAGTGGAGCATAAACCTTATGTAAGTTTCTGAAAGGCAGGCTGATCAGGGTTGGTAGCTTAGTCCAAAATAAATTAATTTACTTTTCGAGAGCAGATTATACATCTAAAATTCAAGTGATGTTGAACCATTTGTAATTATATTTCTCAATAAACTCTAGTTTGTTTTTTAGCAGGTTTTTAAAAAAATTACAGTTTTGTTGTTAGGTGCATCATAAAGTAGTACTTATCTAATCTAATCTATCTTTAAAATTAAGTCATGCACAGTAAATATAGATTTGTGATATTGTATTAATGTTACCACTTCCAGTTGTATCAATATTATTATGTGTTATTAGTTGTATTTCATTCCCACACTTCAACCTGATCCACAATAATTGTTCACATTGTCTCCATCAATGAGAGCTCTTGGAAATCTCTCTTTGTAATTTTGCATTTACAGTATTGAACTTACTGATTTTTTGGCTTTGTTTTATTACAATAGATTTCGCCTTTTTGCCTGACTATGAGCCAGGATTGTGTAGAAGTATAGGAGTTCCAGATGAAACTTTTTTTCTGTGTGATCCTACACCAGCAGAAACATTTTTGAGTCAGTTCTGTATCAGAGAATAGAATAGTATTTTTATCATGATCAAATGCTCTGTAACTATCTGATTTTGTTTTTAAGTAATTCTTGAAAGAGTGTAACAGCAAGAAATCAGATGTTTATAATTGATCTTAACATCAGTTTTTGCCATAAAATCAGAATGATACAGAGTTTCTGAAATATTAAAATGAAAGCATTTTGTTTATCAATGCCCTTTTGTATAAAACTTTTAGTTTTACTTTGCCATTTATTCCTGAAGAGCTGAATGTCAGTAGAAAACAAGTCTTGATTTGGCTTGCTGTGGTATCAGTTAATTGGAGAAGGGAGGTTGTCTCTAGTGCATCACTTGGAAACTGATGCTATCTATTGAAGTTTATCTTTTAAATTCCTTCATGTTACTCTTCAGAGCAAAAGCTTCTCAGTGGGGAGCTCAATTGGCCTTTTATTTATGGTTTCCTCAAAAAAAAAATCTGTTTATCTGAAATTAATTTTTCAAAAATGTGAAACTGAATAAACAACAAAGCATGTAGAAGCTTAGTTTTCTGCCTCATTCAACCCTTTTAATGGCTCATTCTTTATGACCAAATATTTTTTGATAGTGCAAAGATATTATTATTATGATGATGATTCATAATTGAGACATACAGTAAAATTAAAAGTTTAAGAAGTTGATTTTAAATATATTGCCTTCCTTTTAATAAAATATCATACATTTTAAAGTAAAAGAAAGAAAAAAAAAAAAAAGATGTAAATTAGGTTTGTTCTATTATCAAGGCAACTGTTCAGATAATCAGTTTCTTTTGTTTTTCTACTTTGTATTAATTTATCTATTCAGCCATTCAATTTGTTTCAATTTCAGGTTCAAATTTATAGTCATGTGTAGAGTGAAGTGAAATTATCCATTGCATGTCTTTTTTAACTGATGTCTTTGATTTCTAGAGTCAGAGTCAGACCTGACCCCAGCAAAGCCAGGTATAAATCAGTCAATCGGGATTGTAGGGTACGCAAATGCACACACGATGACTCACTCATAAATAGACAGAATGTGTAAACTTTATATTAAGCCAACTGCAGTGGGGCAGCAACATATTTCAACTGGAATTGGAATCTGGTGTATAAAGTAGGCTACTGTAAGGTTGTAACCAGATGATCAACAATCAAAACAAACTCAGGACATGAGCCAGAAATCTTTATCAGGAATTAGTGCAGAATTTTTAAAGAAGAGGAAAATCACACAAAACCAGAGCCAAACTGTAAGACATTAAGTGTAGCTGAGGAACAAAAAAAAGAAAATTATAATGTAGGAATACATAACTGTAGCCTCCTTAGCATTATGTTTACCCTCAGTCAAAAATCCTGAAATTTTAAAAAGAAACTGAACAGTTCCTGTGGTTTAGCTTGAATGCACTCTGGTATGGAAAAGTTCTTGTGTTATTCAGTGCTTGTGGGTTTTACTGGATTTTTAACTTCATGTTCTTTTTTGAGTTTGTATCTGGATTCTATGTTGAGAATTTGTTTGCTTGGGATTGTCTTATTGCTTTTGGCAATTCCTTTATGTTTTTGCGCTCAACGGAGATTCATGTTTTGTCTGGATATTTGCATTAAGAACATGAAACCTTTGTGAAATCCAATTACATTTCATATTTCCAGAATATGGAATCAATGTAGGAAGCACTTTAAAACAGAAAATCTTTTTCCACCCTCTCAAACATATACACTATTCAATGTCTGGAAAATATCTGGGATTAAAACACTTAAGAGACTTGTACATAGACAATGTCTTTTCGTCCTACAAACAATTACAATTAAAATACAACTTCTCATTGCCACAGTTCTTCCACTACTTTCAAGCCAGAAACCTGCTCAATTTTCCTCATCTTCCACCATGTTCTATTCCAGAAGAATTACTGATCAGTCTTGAAGACTCAGATAGCATCTCTACAATTTATAGTAATATTTTAAAGTCCCTTCCTTTCAAAGACCCCAGAGTACATTGGGGAAAGGATCTATCACTCAATATTTCAGAAAAGTAGTGAAAGGCAGCCATGCACAGAATACACTCAAGCTCTATATGTGCAAAGCATTCAGTCATTCAACATAAAATCTTTTATCAAGCGCATTTATCTTGTTTAAAATTGTCCAAAATGTTTCCAGGGCAAGATTCAACCTGTGAACGTTGCAATCGAGCTCCAGCGTCACAGGGCAACATGTTCTGGGTGTGCACCAAATTAACAACATTTTGGTCAAGAATCTTTGCATGTCTATCAGACAGTCTCAGTGTCACAATCACACCTAACCCTTTAACAGCTGTGTTTGGTGTATTCCCGGATGGCCGTAAAGTGCAGAAGGACAAACAAACTCATTTCCTTTACTACACTACTAGCACATAGATTTATCTTGCTCAACTGGAAGAATCCCACACTACAACTCTTAAGTCAGTGTGTAACTGATGTTCTATACTACTGGAAATGGGAAAAAAATCAAATTCTCACCTAGAGGATCTGTTCAAAACTTTTTAAAAATATGGCAGGGTCTAATCAATAACATTTTAGAATAAGCCTCCATTTCGGGGAAAAGAATGCCCTTCTTTTCTTGCTCCTTTTATAGAGTAGTGTTGGTTGCTGGCTCCTCTTTCTTTCTCTTGGGTGGGGGCCGAATTTTGTTTTGTTTTAATGTGTTAAATTTTGACTTGACTGTATGGAATGTTATCTGTTTCTAATTACACTCGATACAAATATATATATAAAAAATAAACCTTTGTATTTTATAAAGATTCTAAATAGTGACTAGCTGAGGTTTTTGATAATGTGCCCGCATCCCACCCCCAGTAAAGCAGGCATTTTTGGAAGTGCATTGAGGGATTATGTGCTTTGGGACTCCTAGTTCACAACAATTGTCCTGAGCATTATTTGGTCTTAATACTCCATAACTAGTCAAAATTTGTTAACCCGAGTCTTACTCTGGATTAACGATTCTTACATAAAATTTCGAGCCCAGGAGATGCTAAGGGTTATCACCAAGGAGAATAAATCCAGAAAAAAAGGGTTTCTAGGAATTATTCACAACCAGTAATGGCGCACTGCACGATAATGTGCAGTGAATACACTTGACTTGAGCATTCATAGTTTTCCTGCTCTTTCTCTGTACATTTAGCATTCGTTTGCTCAGAGGTTTTGATGTGCTTGCTGCTTCCTGAGCAGCTCTTCTTTTCTCCACCCTAGCGGCCCGCTTCTTCTCTTCTTCCGTCGGCATCATTTTGCATTAAAATTGAATAAGTCAGTGTTTGTGTTACAATTAATTAGTACGTTTTCTTTAATTTTTCACTTAAGCTGGCACTTAAGTCTTCAATCTCCCTCAATAATGATTTAAGATATGAAGAGGTAGGGGAAGTGACGGCGAAGGTGGTAGTGATGAGAACGGCACCCATACGCATGTGCCGCACTGCCACCTTGCTGGCTGATGCCAAGAGTTGATTCTACAATAAAATAAAATAGAAATAAAAAGAGGAGTAACCTTGGAGGTCAATCATCAAACCGAAAGTGGATAGTAGACGTCACGTAGTATATGTGTACCAAATTTGAGGTCAACAGGTCAAACAGTTTGCGAGCTACAGGTGATTTAAAATCCTGGACAGACAAATGAACAGCCACGGTAGCATATTATATATAAAGATTTTAGACAACCAGGTAGAGCATGACACTAATCTTTATACTTTAAACCTAGTGATTTAACTAGGTTTAACCGCTCTTTGTCTCATCCCTCACCTAGGACCAGTTTGCCTTGGGTGGCCCTACCAGGGGCATAAAGCCCCGGACAACAGAGCTCCTAGGATCATTGGGACACGCAAACCCCTCCACCACGATAAGGTGGCGGTTAAAGGAGGCCCCGGGGAAGACCCAGGACACGCTGGAGGGACTATGTCTCTCGACTGGCCTGGGAACGCCTTGGGATTCTCCCGGAAGAGCTAGAAGAAGTGGCCGGGGAGAGGGAAGTCTGGGCATCTCTGCTCAAGCTGCTGCCCCTGCGACCCGACCTCGGATAAGCGGGAGACAATGGATGGATGGAATGGATAGAATTACACTGCACACACACACATTTTTAACAATAACATTTATTTATATAGCACATTTTCATACAAATGGTGTAGCTCAAAGTGCTTTACAAGATGAAAAAAGAAAAATTTATATGAAACAAAAATAAGATTAGGCAGTACTAAGTAACAAAGAATAAAGTAAGGTCCAATGGCCAGGAGGACAGAAAAAACAAAAAAACAACTCCAGAGGGCTGGAGAAAAAAACAAACATAATCTGCAGGGGCTCCAAGGCCAAGAGACCACCCAGCCCCCCCGGGCATTCTACCTAACATAAATGATCTAAATCAGTCCTCATGGTTTTCAGACTTCACGTGAAAGAATTTGATGATGATGGTCATATGGATATCTGGGGTACTGTCCAGAAGAAGAACAGTGGAGAATAGTAGAGATTAGTATGGATTGCATTGCCTTGATGAAAATGATAATTCAATCCACATATAGCTTAACAGGGATACACTAAAATGTAGCTTTGAGAAAGCCATGTTAAAATAATGGGTTTTAGCAGTTTTTTTAAAAATGCTTCACCGAATTACCCTGGCAAATTTCTATTGGTAAACTATTCCAGAATATAGGTGCATAACAGTAGAAGGCTGCATCACCACTTCTTTTAAGTTTAGCTCTTGGAATTATAAGCAGACATTCATTTGAAGACACTAATTTTAAGTACAGTTATTAGCAAAAATCTACACACCAATATCTAGTCACATAAAATCTAAAGTGTTTTAACCTAAGAACAGTATAGTGAATAATATCCAAAATCCATTATTATTTGGTACTCTACAGTTAAAAGGAATTTGGAACTGTATGTATATCTATATCCAACATATTTGAGCTTCTTGTGTGGCAGTTTTGTAATCCCCTCCCTAAATGAAGGTAATCTGTCTCTGAAGTTAATGTTCTGGAAATGCCCAAGCATAATGCAAACCAAGGATAGATGATGCTGTAAGGCCCATTTCTGATTTCTTTACTATTTTAATATATTCTTTCTATGAATGTTCCTTTCCTGTTCAATTAAATTAATTGATTTTCAAATTCATATTTATTTTACCTGTAGGGGTTTTAATGCTAATTTGTTAATATATCAACTGAATAAATATATACAAATCCATATCAAGATGTAGGTTAAGACATTTTGTAGTTTAGGATGTAAACATTCTTCCTTTAGATTGTGATATTTTCATTTTATTTAATGAGTGTAATGATCTGGCATGATTTTAATAACTTGTTTCCTCACTGACAGCAATTACAGAAAAAATTTAATAAACATTTTAATTCTCCGAGATTTGTTATTTAGTCTTGGTAACACTAATTGTAATTGTATGTAGTAGCTTAAACATTTTCCAATAGGCAAAGTGCCGAATAGGGCAGTAGTCCTGATGAATATCAACTTACTCATTTTATGAAAGCAGTCACAAATAGATAACATTTTTTTGGTTATTACTGTTTAATGTTCTTATGTATTTTTTCTTAGTTGTTTTGCTTTCATTCATATCTTGCCGACATAAATTTTCATTGCCAGTTGTACAACAGAAATGAACAAAACACTTAAAGGCTTTGACTGTGATTCCCTCTTTCACTAACTTTATTGCCACATAAGAATCAAAAGTGACTTTACTGGATTAACAGTATGTTGCTTTTTTTCTTGTTTCCATCTACTGTGCAAGCAGTTTTGAGGTTTTGCTGATTTGGCATTATAGTGTTTATTTGCTGCATCTCAACTCCAAATCAAATCCCAGACCGTTTACTGTGTGTTCAGATATGCATGTTTACTTCATTTACTACTTTTTTCACATCTCAAAGACATGCACGATAGAATGATAGGGATCTGTAAAACAGCCTGGCATCATTAAGTGTACGTGCCCTGGGTCAACTGATGCCTCCTCCAAGAGTGTTTTTTATTCAGCCCTAGGTGCTGCTGGTATAGGCATCAGTCTTCCATAATCCTGTATTAATCCTGAATAATCAGAATCAATTAAATCTGGAACATATGTTCCCTTTACATGATTAAATGTTTATTATCATGTAATAAATATGTAACAGGAACAGAAATTTTAAAGATTTGGCATTATAAGGCATCTTTTAGCATTAAAAATTCCAATTGATATCTTTTGATCTAATAACACTTTTCTATTACTTATAGCATAGAGTCAGTAATAATGGTAATTAAAAAGAAGTGGGCTACTGGGTAATTCAGGGACATCAATATGTACAGCAGCTAGAAACACAGGCATTAAAGCAAAGTTTTTAAATGAAATGACTAAACATGATACAACCTCTTGATATAACCTCTAACTTTTTTTAACCATCTCAGACTTCATGTTGAACAATTCAGTGTATATATTTACTGTGGAATTTGAGAAAGTTAGTTAACAGACAGTGCATATCTCAGTCTAATTTGAAAAAACATATATTGTAAAATCAGACACACATTATTATTTGCAAAAAACAAGTGCATAATAGTCTAATTTGAAAAAGAATGTTGTGAAATTAGACACACGTTCTTATTTGTAAAACACAACTGCATAATATTTGACTGGGGTAGTATACTGTGACTTGTCAACATTATTTGGCCATTGCTGTCTGTGTTGAGCTTCAGGAATTGATTTGCACTTCATACATTTTGGTTTAGACCGTGAGGTTAAGGCTTTAGTCTTAAACCCTTAAAATGTGGGCTCAAATTTTGCTGCTGACACTTTGTGACCTTGGCAAGTCACGCCACCTGCCTGTGTTCCAATTGGAAAAACAAAAGAAATGTAACCAGTTGTGTGTTAAATGTTGTAAGACACCTTGGATAAAAGCATAGCCAAATAAAAAATGTAAAATGTAACTGTAATTAGAGACTCTTTTTTTGCATGCTAGTGACCAAGTCTCTAGAATGACAAAATATATTACCTTACTTGCACTTGCTCTCCCTTTTGGGGCCTAGGCTGCCTAAAAACGTTCCAGGCACCTCAGTCCTGGGTTTTTTTCTCCAGCTGGCTCCAGGTGAGACAAATGCTCCTTGTGTCAGCTTTGATATCTTGACGCTAGCTTTTTTTAAGTAGTCCTATTTTTCACTTCACTTGTGGGTTCCTTCAGGGCTTTTTGGGTACCTATGACCAATCCATTTCTAACGTTGTTCAAGGACTTCATCCTCCAATGGCAACTATTTGATTGGTTTGACAGGTTTTTGTTAGTGATGGTGTTTTGTCTTGGTAGAGTAATATATTACTCTCCTTTCCCCTTTTGTATTATTAATATGTGGCCTTTATCAGCACCTGTCCTGGGCATGATGTTAATCCGCATCCAGCCCTGCATGCAGGGAAAAACCTGGGGGTTGGTGGCAGAATTTACACTCCAGCCACCATAAAAATCCTCACACTGGTTCCATTCCATCTGAACTAGTATGGTGCTGAGGTGTCACCCATTGCATAGCTGGTCCTAATCTGGGATCCGGAGTTGGTTCGTCATGTGGTGGGTGCAGCAATGCTCTGCATTAGTGTGTGCTCCTAACCTCTCTCTCTTTGTCAGAATGCCTCAAATCTCACAGACTTATCACTGTTTATAAGGTATTGTACCATAAAACTTCTCCCCACCTTCCCTTCCACATTTATAACCTCAGGCAATTAGATGTAGTAAAAGACAAGCAGGAGTTAAGTTACAATTTAAATAATGTATTATTGATAATATTCATAAATAATAACAATATGCCAAGTACAAGCAAACACTGGCAACCATAAACCCTGATGAATGCTGATATGTAGTTTCAGGCAGCACACAGACTTGTTAGTTATTTAAAATGTCTCTAGTTAAGTCCTCATTTTTGGTTAGTTTCCTTCATAAACAGGCCAAATGCCTGTCTCAATATAGCTGCCGAGCTGTGCTTTTCATTGTGTTGTCCTTTTTAGTTCATGGTGTGTGAGATGCTCCTTCATTAATTGGTAAGAGAGAAAGGGAAGGGTAAAGCAAACAAATTTATAGATTCTCTGTTCAGACCCTACAGCCAATACAGCGTCATGGTACTTAATGGCTTCAGGGAACTTTAGACCAATGGGGCACACAGTAACTTTCACACCAGCCCCCAAAACCATTTGTTGAGCTGATGTTTCCTAGCTAGGCTGTCTGGCTTTCCTGCGGGGGTTGATTGAGAGAGCCCTGCTGAGAATCACTTGCCAAACTGGTTTGAGGCACTTTCCCCAACCCTTTCGTAAAATTACAAAGAGACTCAGTCCTAAAAGGGTTGGGGGTACTTAACCATACAAATAAAAACAAAAAATATTTATCAACTTATATGCAAAATTTCACACCACAACAGATGGTATTCAGCCAAAAGAAATTGAAGATCCTTCTAAGCAGTTGTTCATGAATATCTGAATTTTCTTCATGGTTGTCCCTCTTTTGCTCCATATTTCTGGTCCATATAGTAGAACTGAATTGATGTTGGTATTAAACTGCCTGACCTTGATTTGTAATGGTACTTCTTTATCAGTTGATGGAAAGTTGTTCTCACCTTTACATCTGTGTTGGCTCCACCCTGCTTGTTGATGACACCTTCCAAGAAGGTAAAGGCATCTGCCTCTACCAGCGCTTCTCTTTCCAGGGTGATTGGTTCTGCGCTGGTTGCATTGGCCTTCAGGATCTTGGTTTTTTCTTTAATTATATGGAGACCAACTCCATTTGATGCATTTTCCACACTGTTCATTTTCTGCTGCATCTATTGGCAGGTGTGGAAGAGTAGGGCCAAGTCATGAGGAAAGTTCAGATCCTTGAGCTGAGTAAAGGGTGTCTATTGAAGTCTAGTAATTGTGAAATGAATTATATAGACCATTTGGCACCTCCTTTCAAAAAGTTTCTGTGTTTAGTTTTGATTCATTGATTACACTCTGTGATGGAACAGCACCCAAATTTAAAGAATTTGATAGTTGTGTCTCCTGGAATAGAATCATTCAGTATGTGAACTTCCATTCTAGAGATACCAACCATTCATATATCCTTTTCTGTGTATGAGTACATTTATGGTTTATCTAGGTATACATTTTAAACTTTTTTCTTTGGCTTAATTTAGTTTGGCTCAACCAAACAACTGTGGAAATTTCAGTTTATATATTTTTCTATTTTTTGACCTCTTGCTTATTCATTTGTGCATTTTAATGAGGCCTTCAGACTAGAAGCATCAAGAATCTGCATTTGATTACAGCTGTTATTATATTATTGTATACTGCATGCATTTATAGGCTATGCATAACCCTTACCCCTTTTAATCTACAAGAAATTGTACTGTGACACTGCCATTTTATTTCCATACATGTGTGCAATGAGTAACTTCTCTGATCCATCTTTATACATCACTGAGCAAAAGAATCATAAATTGTGAATTCTCAATCAAGATAATGTTACGGAACTTGTACTTCTTTCATTGTGATAATTTCACCTAATGGCATCCAACTGTTGTAATGTTCTGGCCCATAAAATATGTTAAATACAAAAAAAGACCTAAACATCTTTCTCTATCTCCAGGGTCAAAAATCAGAAAAAGCCTAAATGAGCCCTTGCCTTTCAAATCTAGCCCCTGACTTCTATGAGCCCTGGTATCCCAGATACACATTTCCCCAAATTTTTAGACACAAATATCAAAGAAAACAAATCAAATGCAAAAAACAGCAAAAGGGATGTGCCTAAAAAGGCAACCCTTAGCAAACAAAACAAGTCTGTATATCAAATTCAAAATCTACAAAACTAATACAAAAGATTCTTAAGAAATCCAGTACTTACTAAGATAGTAAATATAATATCAAACTCAATGCTGTTCTAAAGAATATCTCTAGAATGTCTCTGCCTGAAATATAAAGACCAGGGGCCTCATGTATAAACGGTGCATATGCACAAAAATGTTGCGTACTCCCGTTTCCACGCTCAAATCACAATGTATAAAACCTAAACTTGCCGTAAAGCCACACACATTTTCACGCTAACTACTGTAAATGCTTGGCGTACGCAAGTTCTCTGCTTGGCTTTGCAAATTGGTGGCAAAGCCAAGCAGATCCACATCCCTGACGCGGCTTTATCATATACACTGAAATTAACCGCATATTGTTTATTAGTTTAAGCCATCTGATTGTAATTAACCTGTAACAATATAATGGTCCATGGAATGGCCAAACTATTCCAAATACCATAGCTGCTTTAGCGTTGTTCCTCTCAATGCACCACTCAGACTATTTATCCCACTGTATCCGAGTGTGCAATCTGATCAGAAAGAGAGTTATCGGTATACAGCATCAAGCACACTCTGTCTCAGCCATGCTGTCTATTGAACTGCTTTCAAACGGCAAACGCTTCAGAGCCTTTCCTGTACAGACCTTGCGGTTCAGAAACAGTTTCATCCCAAGAACTATAAAGGCACTCAATCAGTCCATCAAATGCTCCTTGTAGAACTGTTTTTACTTATTAGTACAATTAACTCACTGTAAACTACATTTATAATATTGCACAACCTGCGCCATTTTATAAAGCATGTATTTACATATGATGACGATATCATTTATAGGGTGAAATGTAGCAAAATATGTTTATTACATTATACAGATAAAATGTTAACATCATTTAAATAATCTATATTGTTAATGATTAAACATGTGAGGATACAGTGTCGCAGCGCTAGCAAGGAGCTGGCACCCCGTTCACAGATTGTTCCTACTTCGCGCTGTATTCTTGCTGGGGCTGGCGAGATGCTGGAAGGATAGATGGATGGAATAATTAAACATGTACTATGAAGATATTTTAATGTTCCTTAAAAGTTTTGAAGAATCGGAGTTCAAAGCTTACAGGTGGCTTAACATCTATTACAGAGCTGATTGTGTGGCGATTGGTTACTTGGAGAAAGAAAAGGATGGACAGGAATTTGGAGTTAGTATGTTTGAAAGAGACAGTACTGCTGCAATAAATTATTTCATCGAAGGTAGCGCACAGCGCAGCAAGCATCTTGCAAGAGGCAGTATCTGGACAAGGCGCCAGCTCGTCACTATCACTGCGCCACTGTGTTCCCATATTTAATAACATGCTTTAATTCCTATCATCATGAAAATGATATCAAGCATACATGTCAGTATTTTAATTATTCAGAGAGCTGTAATATCATGAATGTAATGGATTCTGTGTCCAATAAGAGGAAGAGAAAGCCTGTTTACGAAGCACATATGTGTGATTCAGACACAGAGCACATAGAAGAACACATACAAAACAACGCATTTAACATGCTACTATAGTTACAATGGTATTTGAGAAACTAGTAAATTAACCGATTTTAAGATGAAGTTTATGATGTTCTACTTTAATGACAAAATAAACTACGTGATTAAAGTGGAAATTTCGAGATTAAAGTTGACATTTCAAGCTTTTTCTCACTGTGTTCCTATTTTTTTTTCTTTTCTCTGTACCCTAATAAGCTTTCATATGACAATCAGAGAGTGGGCTACAACTCGCCTTTTCACAGTGACTTTGATATCTGACAAGTTCTTTTTTTATTTCGGGTACTGTGCGACTTTGTGAACTTGAGCTTTCGAGTTTCTCTGACACTCTATGTCACTCAGTTAACTTCATTTTGTTGTTTATACTACTGTTTAAACCAACAAATAGTACGTTTTTTCTTGCCTCCACTTGGTATTTGCTTAAATTCTTCTATTTTCCCCTGTGCTTTTGCCATTGCCTTTTCACAGAACGCTGAGCTTAAGGGCTATTTATATTGATTTGCATATTCAAAGAGGCGTAATTCTGGGAGGAGTTTGGGTGGGGCAGCAGGCTCGTGCACGTGCGTTACTTTTCACAGTGACCGTGATTTATGGAGCGGAAGAAGTTGGCGAATGTACCGATTTATGCATCTGGATTTTTTTGTGTGTACGCACATTTCCACTTTTGTCCTTAGGCGCCATGTTTTAGTGTGAATTCTACCCACAGCATTATGCATGAAGACCCAGTGCTGGTTCTCCATCTGTGATGGCCTCACCCCCTGACATTCTCTATGTAATGGGGATAGGGCAAATAACTAAATACATTAATACAAAAATAAACATATTACAGTTGTGGCCAAAAGTTTTCACAAACCAACATATCCTCCGAGCATAACTTCTCCCAACTATCCAAGAACAGTGTGGTGACAAACAATACCTTTTCCAGTATGGAGCATTGTGTCATAAGGCAAAAGTGATAACTTAGTGGCTCAGGGAACAAAACATCAAAATTTTGGGTCCATGGCTAGGAAACTCCCTAGACCTTAATCCCATTGAGAACTTCAAGAGGCGGATGGACAAACAAAAACCCCACAAATTCTGACAAACTCCAAGCATTGATTATGCAAGAATAGGCTGCAATCAGTCAGGATTTGGCCCAGAAGTTGACTGACAGCATGCGGGGGCGAATTGCAGAGGTCTTGAAAAAGAAGGGCCAATACTGCAAATATTGACGCTTTGCATAAACTGAATGTAATTGTCAATAAAAGCCTTTGAAAGTTAAGAAATGCTTGTAATTATACTTCAGTATACCATAGAAACATCTGACAAAAAGATCTAAAAACACTGAAGCAGCAAACTTTGTGAAAACCAATACTTGTGTAATTCTCGCATCTTTTGGCCACAGCTGTACATACTAGGTAATTAATAAAAAAAAAAAATATTCAAAACATAACATTCAAAAGGATGCATAGTATTAATATACACAATAATTCTCTAATAATTTAAAGAATAATATAAAGATCACAGAAAATCTAACTACACTTAAGCAGTGCCGGTGCTAGGTTATTGTGCACAGTAGGCCAGTGGTTATCAAACTGTGGGGCGGGCCCCCCTAGGGGGGGGCGTGAAGATGTGGAAAAAAAGAAAACAAGAATTGAAAATATGAAAAATACATCTATTGAAACCAAAACAAATTAACTTAAACTACACTCTGATACTAGAAAAATAAATATAGAGTTAGATAAATGTCGATAAAAGTTAAGTAGGTATAATAAAATATGCATCTATGATATATCATTAATTAAAAAAGAACAAATTGGTATTAGTGGGCTCCTTTCAAAAAGATGTTAGGGGGGCGTGATTACAACTGTTATGAAAACTCAGGTCACAAATACTTAAAGGTTGAGAAACGCTGCACTAAGCCAAGCTTATTAGTGCAATGACTGACCGTTCGGTAGCTAATCCATGCAGCTGGGTTTACCTCCCTTTATGATCTGCGCCCTAGGCAAATGCCTAATTTACCTTAATGGTGGTGATGGCCCAGCACTAAAGCCAGTGTTGAGACCCTTGCTAAAATATGACACTAACACTTTGAATACAAATGTCAAATTAAAAATAATACAGCAGATCTTTTCTTTTATCTAACCTGCTCTTGGTCATACTTCTGTTAGTTCTATCATCACAAATTAATAAAAACAATTATTATTTCATAAAATAAATACATTCATTTTGAAGTCTTGCATTCAAAATTCTGACTAACCTACAGAGTTTTGTCCAGCAACTTAGCAACACATTTTCGACTTTTACAAAGGTAAAAACCCATGAAGCAGATAGCCAAGATTGTGTTTCACTACCTTCCTTAAAGCCACTGCATGTCAGTTAACTCCTGTATTCACTGGCATTTTCAGTCTCTCACTATCCATGTCAGTCACACATGCATGCGATTTTCTGCATACTCTGATCACTTTTGTTGGAAGCACATCAGTGCTGTTCCCCAGTCCATATTTATAGATAATAAAACTAACATCTGTGCTCACTTGACAGACGTAAATATGGCATAAATGTCAGTTAACTGCAGGAGGCGAAAGATGAATGGGACATCTCTGAGTGGACATGTCAGGTCTTCTTGCCAGTTATATGATGATATCTTCTCTTCTCCAGAAATGTCTGTGAATTCAAATATGTATCAAACAAATATTATAGATAATTTTATGCCCATCAACTTTAATGTAAAATATTTTTCTCTGAGAAATAAAGCTGCATTGCAGTATGTGGCAAAAACTTTTCTTTGCATTAAACTGTCATTTTAAACACTTTTTATTTCAAAAAGTTCTGTTTTAACGATGTGTTTACACAGATTATTGTAGAAATGAAATACACATGAAATGTGTGTGTTCCAAATAACAATCTATTATTTCCCCTCTAAAACTCCAGCACTTCACTCCCAAATAATGAAGGCTGGAACTGGGAGTACTTTGTGCACGTTCTGCGGTGGTGGGAGGATAGAATAGTAGGCTGCTTGCTGCTTGTCTTGATCGGCACATTTACAAGACAAAAGGCACTGACAGAGAGGTGCGAAGGGATTTAAGGTGGGAACGATTTACACGTTTTTTCGTAGGCTTTGGTAATTCTAGTGTTAACTGGCTTGCTTTCTTGAAGGATTTCCTAAGCATTTTGATTCTTCTTTGGTTCCAGCTTCTGGCCTTATTCACTGTTTTTTATGTCTGTTTCTTTTTGGATTTATCTACTAATCCTGTTTTCTACCTTTTGTTTGATCATTTTCCAAGTTTTTGTATTTTATGTGTTTTTTTATGTTTGGCCTAAGTTTTATGGATTCCTGCCTATGTTTTTGGGTTCTATTTTTGGATCACCAACTTCTTTAAATGAAATATTTTTATTTTTGCCAACATGGCGACATCTTTAATGCTGAATATCACATCCAAGTGCAGAAGAAAAATAAGCCATAATGTTATAATTAACAAAATGTGGTCTTTATTAGTGTTAAAGCTTTACCTATAACTTTACCATTAAAGTCCTGAATGCTCAATTAATGCAATAGGCACACTATATAGCTTGAAAATCGGTCCTTTTATTCTTAGCTACATCATAAAACTGCTTAATAATAATGATAATAATAATATATTTTATTTATATTGTGCCTTTTCCATGCCCAAGGCACTTCACAGAGTTTAACATAGAACGGCAGGGTATACAGTATATAGCATTGTACAAACCAGATAAATAAATAAAGAAGATTAAGACAGTAAATTCAGAGAAAAAACCCTAACTGACAACATAATTGATGGTCTAGCACAAACACATACAGGTTACATGAGCATCTTGACATAGAGGTAAACTGAGAGAAGGGTAGTAAAGTCAAGTAGAGCTAAAAGCCTTCCTGAACAGATGAGTTTTGAGTTGTTTTTTAAAAGAATTCATGGAGTCAGCTGACCTGATTAATTTCGGTAGGTCATTCCAGAGTCTGGGTGCTATACAGCTGAAGGCCCTGTCACCCATGGAGTGTAGATTAGTGTGGGGCACAACAGGATTGCCAAAATCAGAGGACCTTAGTGGGTGGAGAGGCACATAGTGATGGAGAAGGTCACTGATGTAGTTTGGCGCAAGGTTATTTAAGGCTTTGTAGGTTATTAGTAGGATTTTATATTCGATTCTGTAAGACACAGGGAGCCAGTGAAGGCGAAGCAGGATGGGTGCGATGTGCTCGCTGCTGCTGCTTTGAGTAAGGACTCTTGCAGCCGAGTTTTGAATAAGCTGGAGCTGAGATATAACATTAGAAGGGGCACCTGCCAGCAGCGAGTTACAATAGTCGATGTGGAATGTGATAAAAGCATGGACAAGTTTCTCAACATTAGAAAAGGAAGGGAAGGAGCAAACATGGGATATGTTACAGAGGTGAAAGTAAGAATGTTTCTTAATGTGATTTATGTGGGTGGAATAAGAAAGGGAGGAATCAAAAATGACACCAAGATTCTTTGCAGTAGAGGCAGGTCTGATGAGATCACTGCCAAGATGGACTGGGAAGGAGCTCATTTTATTAAGTTGCACTTTAGTCCCAATTTGCAGGAGGTCAGTTTTGGTCATGTCTGGTGACTTTTGGTGACTTTTAGTTAGCTAACGTATTATCAGCTTTATTGCTTACAGAAATCATTAATTGTCTTACCATTAACAGCCTATCTAAGATGTGTCTCAAAAACAGGACATGGGAAACATCACCTTCAAATAACACTTCCACCTGTAGAAATATCTTGTAATATGATATACTTAATAAGTACCTTTAAAGATACAGATTTGGTTAAAACTGACAAGAAAACAAAGCATTATGAAACTATTTAACATACATGAAACTCAGTTAATTAATTATTGTTAAACAACAAAGTCAATTTTGATAGTGAAAGTAAAAAACCCTGAATAGAGACAAATACAGTATTCACAAAAATAAAATACAAATTGAGGAAATATTCTTCCAAACAAGTTAAGAATTTCACTGGACTCTGTAGGTGGAACAATAATGGTCCCCTAAGCCTGAGTCTTCTTCTTCTTCTTCTCTGGTTTCCCCTGATTTGCATTTTTGTGGCCTGTGCAGTGCTTTGCTCAGCATCCTTCCAGACTGCTCTTGCTTGTGGAAGATCTAGTACCTGCTGGGTGACCCAAAGCACATCTTACAATTTCCCTTTGTTTTCAGCTGCAGGCCGAAACTATCTACCATATTATATACAGTATAATTATACATAATTCAATCACTAATTATGGATAATTATATTACTATTTATTCTTTCCTATTTTTTTTTTCTTTTAACAGACTATATCTGTGCCTGTAAGCTGTTGTGCTTGAAATGTGTTCTATTCATTCACACTGGCAGAGTAGATTCCAATGACAGCAACAAACAACTGAAAGTTTTTTGATAATGTGGATTTTCTTTTTCTTTCTTTCTTTCTTTCTTTCTTTCTTTCTTTCTTTCTTTCTTTCTTTCTTTGTGAAAATGTATTGAATTTAGGGATTTCTAGGATTTCATTAAAATAATAATAATAATAATAATAATAATAATGCTGCATTTTATTTATAGGGGCACTTTACATTAGCAGTAAATCTCAAAGTGCAACATAAAAAGTTAAACAAAGGCAAGGCAAGATAAAAACAGAGATAAAACAACAATAATTATAGCATTCTTGTTAATAAGCTTTCCTAAATAGAAGTCTTTAGCTGTTTTTTAAAACAGCCCACAATCTGCTGTGTTTTTAGGCTATCTGGTAGGGCATTCCAGAGCTGTGGAGCAGCGGCTGCAAAGGCTCGGTCTCCCATTGTATGAAGTTTGGTCACAGGGGGGGCGAAGGCGGTAGGTATTTGTAAAATGGAGGTTTCTTGTAGTGGATTGTAGTACAAGGAGTTCCTTAAGATATTGTGGAGCATTTATATGGATAAACTGGTGAGTAAACAGAGTTTGTATTGTATACGGAGATGGATAGGGAGCCAATGAAGTGATCGAAGGATTTGTGAAATGTGTTCATATTTCTGCACTCTCATCAGGATTCTTGCAGCACTATTTTGAATTTGTTGGAGCATTTGAAGGCTCTTGTTGGGTATCCTGATGAGGAGTGCATTACAATAGTCCAGTCTGGATGAGACAAAGGAATGAACCAGCTTTTCAGCATCACAGAGGGAGAGGTAGGGACGGAGTTTGGCTATGTTTCACAGATGAAGGAATGCAATTTTACAAAGGTGATGAATATGTATATCAAATGACAGATGGGAGTCTAACTTGAGACCCAGATTTTTAACAGAAGGGGAGAGGGTAATGGTACAATCAGAAAAGGAAATACAGTTTACAGAGGAACGAAGTTGATAGGGGGTGCCAATTAAAAGAGCTTCAGTTTTGGTGCTGTTCAGCTTGAGGAAGTTCTTGGACATCCAGGCCTCAATCTCATCCAAGCAAGAGGAAAACGTTGATGGAGGTGTAAGAGAAGTCGAATCCAGTCTCACATAGAGCTGCGTATATAAGTATATAAATAAGCAGGGAGTACTATAACTTTTTCATATCAGATGAGATATCCTGTCATGCTATACCCATATAGTGAACACAGAAAGAAAAATATCTAATATGAAGTATTCATTCAGAGTGTAAAATAAGGACATAAACACTATCAAAGGTTTGGAGGGGATCCCCCATATACTGTAGCACAAGCAAAGAAAATGATGTCTTCACAGACAGAATTTGTGACAAAAATGGAAATAAAGGCAATATATATATGGTAGATTGGCCGGAAGTGATGTCAGGGGTGAAAGCCATTCTGGAGCCGAGAAGTGATGTTATGAAGAGGTTGGGCCTTGAGGATTGGAACCGGAAGTGATGTTACTGTGTGGATTTTTCATTTGTTCGGCCAGGAAAGAGGAAAAAGAGTTAGAGGGCAGTACCAACCCCTGGTTTGGTGGGTAATTACATCTATTTGAGGCTGTAAACTGTCTCCCAAATGCACATGTGTGACAAGAGATATTGAGAAATTGAAAAGGTTAGCAAGATTAACAAAGCATCACTTTAATAATGGCCATTGTAATCAGTAGACAATATGGCAGCAAGAGTAGGTTAAAGTATAATTTAAATGCTGGGTTCAACTTACGCACAATACTAAAGCATGCGCAACGGCTCAGACAGGCGTGTTGCCCCTTGTCTTCTCTTTTTCATTTAAATTTAAATTAATAGTGGCATTTCTCCATTAAGACATTGTGCAAAATAATTTATACATTTCTCTCAGTAAATTAACTTAACATTAAAATATTTGTAATAATTTAGTCTTCTTAATCATTTTGTCTATTTATCCTTTAACTGCTAAATGTAACTTCTTATATAGAAAATGATTACTTTTTGTAACATTTGAAATTTTTTCCTTCCTGGGTGCTGCAAGCCTGTTTGAGGGCTGGACCAATTGGCCCTGCAGTGTTCTAGGTTTACCCTTGGGTGTGTGCGCACTTGTGCAGCCTGAACTTTCTAGTTTAGTAATGGGGCATGAAGGCTACAGCCCCTTGTTCTCAGCATTATTATGAGGTCAATTATATTTTTGTAAATTGCACATCAGCACTTTTGGTTTGAGCTTTTCCCAGTTATGGCTGTGCAGTGCAAGTCAGCAAAGGGTTATGAAAAGTTCATGACCATTTACTGCCTTAAAAAAACAGATCAATATCAGGAATGCATCAAGTAAAATTCACTACACTGATGAGAATGTGGCTGAGGAGGGCCACCTGAGAATATGAAATTTGAAAATAGCCAACAAGGAAGCCTCACTTCTACTCCTTCCTCCTCGTGGAAAAATCCAGCATTATGATACTCATTTATCAAAGAAGAACAGAGAACTGATGTAGAAAGAATATGCATTTGAGAAAAATTTTTGATCTCATGCTGCCCATCAAGCACCTGGCTGCATGGCTAGCCAAACGAAGACAGATTAGGCACCGACATCCCACTGTTTGATTAATTTTTTTTTGTGACGGTAATAATGTGCAAAATTGTACATCTCAGTTAGGTAAGTTAATGTTACTGTTAGAAAAGTCTGCACACATGAAGGAAAATTTCTTCTACGGCTGCAGCAGAATTTTTATTACAATGATGCCACTGTAAATTAAGTAAGTAATTGTTGCAGATTTTTAGTTATTTTAATAGTTATGTAGGTTCCTTAACTGAAATAGTAAGGTTTCAAGCAGCAAGTAAAGTGACTCAGTATTTGAAAGTAGTTCATGGAAGGAGCTGCTGTGTGTCTAGATTTTAATAAGTAACTTTAATGATCTGATTTGGTGGCCAGGAGAGGTCATTGGACATACAAAATGTTAAAAAAAGATGGAGTGAGAGTGAGCAAATTATTAAGATCTAAGGTAGGAATAACTGGGTTTTATTTATTTATTATTTTTAATTCTTCAGAAAAAAAAAACACAATGAGAAAAATTGTAAGAATTCCACCTCATTTTTTGAAAAATCAGCATTTAGTGCTTGTTTATGATCAAAAAGAGTTGCATAATAACTTTACAGCTCACAAATGGCTAATTGAAAATAAGGTTAGTTGGCCTCATGTGAATATTCCAAATTGAATTTTAAGAAGCATATCCCTTTTGTACTCTTATTTTGGATGGAGGAAATGGACTCATTTAACATTTTTCTGTACAAATGTAATTTGATTGTGTAGGATGGATTTTATGACCATGTTTACTATAAATGACACTACATTACAATCTGCTTACATACAGTATATTTGTATATATGTATTGCTTTGCTACATTTGGATACACTAGTGTATACTTTTTGGTAATGATTAAATTGGCAGAAAAATGTGTTACCGTCCTAAATTGTACAGCATACTACTCAAATTTTAAATGACAGAAAAGAAAAATGATGGATAGTTTAAATTGCATGTAAGTAAATATCATAGTTTAACACATTAAATCATTTATGGTTTACAAAAATACATTATAAGGATGCAGAGTACAAATACAATGATATCAGCAATATGCCATAAGACATAATGATACATCAGCAGGCACAGCTTCAAAAGAAAAAGGTTACAGGGAATAAACACGATTGTCTGTCTAAAATGTATTCACACCAACATAAACTGTAAAGAAAGAAAATTTAGGAAGAAATAAGGATTGGTAGATGCAAACAACTTCTTTAATAATTGGTTTGTAGTAAAACCTCGAGCAGGTTAACTGCCTTCATTGTGAAAATGATTGATGCCTGAATCGCTCCCTGTTGGAGTTAGAAGGAAGAATAGAAATTTTGGAGGCAGAAAGGAGGAGGATATTTTATTGAAGGTGAAAGAGGGTGGCAAATTTTGTTGGAGAAAGCATTTTGGCAGAGGTAGCAGGGAGGAAGGAGTTTTTCTGCCGAGAGGAGGGAAGTTCTGTTGGAGAACGGATGCTGTTTGGCAAAGGTAGAAGAGAAGATACAGTTTTGCCAGGGGAATGATGGCATTTATCAGGGAGAAGAGGATGTCAAAAAAGACACTGTGCAATTATTTATATTAAAAAGAGCAGTGACCTCTATAAAGATCACTGCTTTGAAAGTCTCCTTATTCTGAAAAACATCCTTTTTCCATGACCATTTGTTTCTTCTGTTTTAGCAAATTTTGCACCTATTTGCTCCCAGTCTTTTAATTTTATTAATAGCCTCTATTGTGGTATATTATTAAATGTTTTCTAAAAATTAAGATAAAAAATATCAAACGCCTGCGGTGGGTTGGCACCCTGCCCAGGATTGTTTCCTGCCTTGTGCCCTGTGTTGGCTGGGATTGGCTCCAGCAGACCCCCGTGACCCTGTTTGGATTCAGCGGGTTGGGAAATGGATGGAATGGATGGATGGATGGAATATCAAACGCAGCTATCTCTGAGTTTATGCTTTTGTTGATTTTCATAGAATTCCAGCATATTAGTCTTCCACTTCTATATCAGAGCTGGGAAGAAAGTTGAGAACCTTTCACTAAGAGATAAAATCCACGTTCAAGCAGTAGAGTTTGATAAGCATATAAAACTACAGTCGCAACAGAAATCAGCCGCAACACAAAACAAAGTTTTTCTATTTTGTAAAATTATATTAGCTTTCTTTTGGGCAATTATGATGAATGATTTAAATATCTCGCTATGTATATTGTTTATCCTTTAACATCGACAGAACCTCAAAGTGACTGTCTAAAGAGAATGAGTACTTTTTTATGGTGAAGAATGCCTAATATTGGCATATTCTTCCACTTAATCTGCAACCTTTCTTGCTAGTAGCTTTCTGATGACATTATACTGAAGTATTCATTACAAACAGAATTATCATCATTTTCTACATCAACAACATTTTGTGTAACTCCTCATTGGTCTGTACAAGTCTTGAACTACAAGTTGAAAGTGCGGTGAGGTTCCATCCTGAGGCAGTGTTTACTTACGATCAGCATTACCAGTCTATTTTACAGCTTCCAATCTAAGATTAGGTTGAACTAGAAATACTCAGTAGGGCTTATCAGGCATTTATAAGTAATTTCTTCATTGTACAAATGGATGAATTATTTCAAAAACAACTAGCAAAAATTTAGGAAAGTACCACCAGTCTCGTGCAGAGCTATATTCATGTCACAAAGTTATACTGTAAAAGAAAATACAGTCAAGTGTCAGTTTAGGTAGTTTTAATCACCAATGCAAATTTGAATCTGTGCAATGTTGTAATGTAAAGCGATAAACTACAATTAAAAAAACATACATTTCAAATATATATATCTCAAATCAAATGTCTGGCCAAGAAGTGAGAGGTGGAGTCAAGGTAAGGGCTCCACTTCTGAGGAAACAGAAAGTCACTTAACCACTAATACACAAGTGAGGTGAGCACATCAGGAAAACAGTGTCCCTTTTACTTTTCCTCCTGCCGCTATTACACAAGCGAGGCGAGTACGTTGGCAAAACGAAACCTCCGAAGAAAGACAAAGTCGCTTAGCCGCTAATGCACAAGTGATGCGAGCAAGTCTGCAAAATGAAACCTCCAAGGAAAGAGATGCCCAAAGCAGCTCTTTTTAATTACCTGACATCTCTACGTTTCAATTTTTTTTCTGAAGATTTCAATAGTTTCTAGGACCGCAGGCTTTTTGCAGGACAGGCTTACACAGCTAGTATTAAATAAAATACCATTCCTAAATAACCAACATCACATTCATTCTGAAAGTCATGTAGGAAAACTTAACACATGCGTTCAATGGATTTGCAGCCTCCATTGTTTCAATCATTATAAAATCAAAATAAGATAAACAAGAAGAATCGCTAAACTGCTCTCTTCAACCAATGCACATATATATATATATATATATATATATATATAATATATATAGAGCTGAATTTGGAATCAGTGAATGAAATAGGATTTTTCAATGTGAAGTACACTTAAAAAAATAATAATGCTGGCCAGAGCACAATCTCACGTTATGTACTGGAAATATTTCTCACCAGCAAAGTGAGCGTCCAAGTGCTTCCACTGCTGGAAATATGGCTTGAAGCAGAAAATGCAAGATTCTTTCAGTGGAAGACGGTCTTCAGAAATATCACGAGTGAAAAGAGATGTAAGGTCCAATAATGTGCAACTGCTTTAGACATGTTCTTGTCCTTCAAGGTGCTGTTCCTCCATTATTGTTATACTTTGATCATGTTTAATGACAAATCCAATCCCAGTATACATCAAGGAATTGGTTATACTGGTACTTTTTATCCTTTGAAACAATCCTGTACAAAATAACAAAAGAAAAACATCAACTGTTACTGTAAACTGAAGCCATATGTGATGACACAGTGATAAGAAATGCCTTATTTATTACTTTTATTTACGTGAAGTACGGCATCAAAAACCCAAAAACTATCCAGCTTTTATTTTAACTGCAAAATCTTAAGTTTCTTGCTGAATGTACAACAACCCCTTCTATAATGTGCGCTGAAATGCGAAATATTGGTAAGATGGAATATTGTCGCCTTTTAATTGTAATTTTAAAATTTAAAGTGCACATAAAGAACATTTTGCATACAAATGTCCAATTCTTAGTGGGAATATGCTGTAAATAAAGATGTTCCAAAGGTAAGAGTACCAACATCTAACCAAAGCAACACAAATGAATTATATCACATAATAAAAAATCTTGCTATTTTGAAGTTGAAGTCTGTAATTGGTTTAGACCTGCAGAGATTTATTATCTTCACAGATGCCACTGACTGGAATTTTTGTTTTACTCTTCCTCATTTGTCAATTAGCAAAATCTCAAAGATAACAACAATAAAATGAATGGACATACAGTGATCCATTTAAGTAATTGTCTGTAATAATTGTAAACTTCTTATACCTCTCTAAACATGTGAACAGTGAAGAGCAGTATACAAAAATAAACTGAACTGAATAAACAAATGCGAATGCTTACCATGTCATTAACTAACTAGCTGTGGTACCTGGAGGGTTGAAATCTAAGTAATCAATGTAGAGCTCAGCGTGAACATTTTCAGTGCGCTATGTAATGCATTTATCTCTGTTATATGCCAGTTGATAAGGAATTTGTAAAAGCAGTGTTAATGTGTGTGAGATGCTCCATCTATTGGAAAGACAAAAACAATGCATTTTATTATTTAAATGTTTGTGATGCGCCATCTTTTGGAATGACACAGACATAGCAACTGGACAGACACACAGACACTTATCCTTTTATTAAGGTGGATGAAATACTTAACAGTAATGTATAGCCTTGGAAAATTAGCCATTTATTTTACCTACAGTTTGAATAATTATGGAAATGATTATAAACCGAATTTTTAAAGTTGATTTTTTTCTCCTTTTATACTCTATATAGTTTGCAGAGTCTTAGCCCATAAAAAGGAATATTGTAATTGTTCAAAAGCACATATCAAGACTGTTCTGTTCTGTACAGTGCATTGCAGTAAAATAATGCACACACAGGATAATATGCACTATATCTACTGTATTGGAAATTGTAGAACTCTGAAATCCACTTTATTCATACTGCTCTAATTTAGCACTGTTTGCAGAGTCTGGCCCTAATATTATTTAGAGTCCTCATATTATGCTTTCTCTTGCCAGGAGCTGAATCTTGAATAAAAATCTGCATAAGTAGTCTTTGAATTGGATCTCTTGCAGAGTCATTTGTAAAAACCTGGCAAAACTTCTGATGATGAACTACAAGACTCATTTGGCTATGATATAATTAATAGCTACAAGTAGTAAATTAGTTGTTTTTTTTATTATTACAGAGTTTTATTTATATTGGTTTTGTATTAATGGTCAATGTGTATAGTTTTGAAAGAATATACGTTACTGCCTTCGTGTTTTAGTACTATGTACCAAAAATACAATACGATTTCTATTGATGACTTATTTTTTTAAGCACAGAAAATTCTCTCAAGCAAACTGTAAAGGAAAGAAATATAGAATTACATAAACCTAAAATGTATTAAAAGTTGAGAGCCTAAGCTCTCTTAAGCTGACTGTAGTTGTTCCCTTAACTCTGGCGCACTACATTTTGCTCACCCTATCACCAACAAAACATTCTTTCAGCCTTTTTACCCAAGATTTGTCTGAGAAACAATTAGCTTCTCAGCCAGCATTTTCATGTAGGGCCCACATAGGTTTCTGGTTGGTTACATGGGATTTATCTGGGCAGTGGGCTGGATGAAGGGCTGGCCTTGGAGCCCATGAGGACAACCCAGGTGGGTATTACTTGGGCTAGCACATTTACATTTATTTGCTTGGTAGATGCTTTTATCCAAAGAGACTTTCAAAAGAGGTAAATGTAATCGAGTAACATTATGTTCGGGCCTGTTTTGTCAGCAAGTGTAACAGGACATGTAACAAAAGTTGATTGCAGCAAGTGAAAAGATGTGATAACTAATAATTTACAATTACAGATTATAATTAATAAAATAACATATTAACCAATAAGATGGATATTCACAGAATACATAGGTCTTCAATTGCTTCTTAAATACATTGAGGGGGTCAGCAGTGCGTATGGAGGTAGGTAGCCCATTCCACCAAGTGGGAATTACACAGGAAAAGAATCTGGATTGAGCAGCACCAGTTCTGCTTACCAAAAGTGGCCCAATAGGTACTCTGCATTCCATGCCAATGAGATGGGCTTCTTACCCATTTAAACTTTGAGAATAGGTTAAGCTTGTTTCGGCCCCATGGCCTCTTATCATTTGCTTTACTAGATAAAACTGTGTCGGTGAGTGTCAGCAATCCTGTTGGAAACTTCAGAGGCAACCAGCTATTAGATGGTTCGATTAGTCTTTTGTTCCTGTATTCAGGCTGGACAACCAATTTGTACATCAAGACCACTGCGGGCCTCCATCAGAATTTCCTCTGCCTTCACCCTGCCCAAACATAATTGACCATCTTTCGAGTCCTATCGCGTATGTGCTGGCTCCACCTCCCCAGCAGGGTGGGCGAGATGGCGGGCCTGGAATCCCATCTCCATGAGCCATCTCTGTGATTGGCTCCACACCCTTCACTTTCATTCCACTACAGTGTTTTGAGCAAGACCCTAGGGGGAACCCTACAGCTCGCGTTAGACTCCTTGGTGTATTTGAAGATGGCGCCATTGTGGTTGACATCTCTGTGTACTCCTCCTGCAACTGTCTTTGTTTGTTTGTCTTACTAGTTGATTTTAAGTTTTTTAGATATGTACCTCATCTGCATTGATCACATATGACAGTGAGATGATGGTAGAGGTTGGTAAACAACAGCCTCATAATATTATTCTTGCTGGATCTGGACTATTTCCTCTGCTGGAACATCTCTGGGTGGGGTTCACTTGTAAAGGAGTCAAGTGAAGAATGCAGCCAGAGGAAGGACCAACCCAAGCATCAGTGAGGTAAGAGAGGTGAGTTACATACTAGGCTGAAGGCTAGGACCAGCAGACCACCTCTCCCTGGCCTTCTGCTTGCTATTGTTTGATCTCTCAAAAATAAGTTGGATGAACTCAGAACCAGGATCATGTCCCAGCAAGAAGTGAGGGACTGCTGCATGCTGATCTTCACTGAAACATGGTTATTGGACAATATCCCCAAATCAGCTGTGCGCCTGTACACTCACTCCATTCATCAAGGGGCACCTGGCAAGCTCAAAGATGGGGGAATTTGCTTTTATATTAACAACTGATCCTGCGGTGGGTTGGCACCCTGCCCAGGATTGTTTCCTGCCTTGTGCCCTGTGTTGGCTGGGATTGGCTCCAGCAGACCCCTGTGACCCTGTGTTCGGATTCAGCGGGTTGGAAAATGGATGGATGGATTAACAACTGATGGTGCTCAGATGTGTAGACTGTCAGTAAACACTGTTCTAGTGATGCATAGAACCTAATGCTGAAATGCAGACTCTTTTATTTATTCCTCTATTCAACATACAGACAGCTCCTCAAACAAGTTCCCAATGAAAGGAAAACTATTAAAGTTTGGACGGAAGAATCTGAGCAGGAGCTTCAGGACTGCTTTCAGTGTACTCCGTGGGATGATTTTAAGACAGCTGCCATGAATAAGGATGGCACTGTTAACCTGGAGGAACACAGTTTAGTAGTTTCCGTCTACATAAACACTTGCACTGATTTTATTGTGCCCATCAAAAACATCTGGTCATATCCAAACAATAAACTATAGATTAATTCAGAGGTCTGCCTGCACTTCATGCTCACTCCAAAGCACATGTCTCAGGCGATGCCAGTGAGTACAAAATATCCTGATATGATCTATGCAGAGCTATTAGAGAAGCCAAGAAGAAATACTGACTTAAACTGGAAGGTCACTACACTACTGCTGACACTTAGAGTATGTGTCAGGAATTGGGAAACATCACAGGCTACAGAGACAGACGTGGAGGGTGGACCACTGACATTCATTTCTCTCTTGATGAGTTCAATGAATTCTATGCCTGCTTTGAGGCCTGCAACACCAAGTTAATGGGCAGGAAGGGGGCTAGTGAGGGTTCAATGCCTAAATTATCAATATCATCTGCAGGTGTGGAAAAGTCTCAGATAAATCCCCAGAAGGCCCAGATAACATTGCTGGACATGCACTCAAAGCTTGTGCTTCAACCCTTGCTGATGTTCTCACCAACTCACCAACAAGCTCTCCACTCTAGGTGTGGCACCTACTCTCTGCAACTGGGTCCTCGACTTTTTTGACAGCAGACCCCAAATTAGTCAGGCTGGGAAACAACTTTTCCAAAACAACAACCCTAAATACAGGAACCCCACAAGGATGTGTTTTGAGTCCCAAGCTGTACACACTCTTTACCCATGACTGTGTCACTTCCCAGCATAACACCAGCATTATTAAATTTGCAGACAATACCACCGTCATTGAACCAATATCTGGGGGTGACGACTCAGTGTACAGTATGGAGGTGGCTGGCCTTGTGAAGTGGTATCAGGACAGCAATCACTTTCTTAACACCAGCAATAACAAAAGAGTTGATTATTGACACAGAGAAGAAGAGCGGTCAATGCCCACCACTGTACACTGGAGAGATTGAGGTGGAGAAAGTGGCCACATTTAAATAATTTGGCATTAACATCTCTGATGGACTCACAGATCTGACAGGAAAAGTCCAGCAGCATTTGTATTTTCTGAGAAGGCTGAGGAAGTTTGGCATGCCACGCACTATCCTCAGCAACTTCTACAGATGCAAAATTGAGAGCATCCTCACTTACTCCATCATGGTCTGGTTTGTGAACAGTACAGCATGGGACTGCAAGACTATACAGCAGATGGTAAAATCAGCACAGAATATCATTGGAACAGCACTCTCTGCACTAAAGGACATCTATAACACTGGTGTTCTCAGGAGGGCCCATAACATTATTAAGGACACAACCCACCCACAACATGAACTGTTCCTACTTTTACCATCGGGGAGACACTATTAGAGTATAGCATCTAGAATAACAGACAGTTTTTTCTCTTATGCCATCAGATTTGTAAATAGAGCCCATCCACTGCCCCTCCCATCAGCACTGCAGGCTAGTGCATGTCTGGAGGATGGAAGGTGATCTTGAGACCATATACCTGCAGAGCTTACACTGAATCATTTGTTTATTTGCACATGCACACTTACTTCTGTTTGTTTTTGCATTTCTTTTGCACCTGACTGCTTTTGTTTATTTTTGTGTATTCTTGCTTATTGCTGGATGACTCGCAGAATAAGATTTTCATTGTACAGAGTACATATGGCAAAATTGAAGTTGAGATATATATTTATAATTAACACACAGATACATACACACATATCCATCCATCCATTTTCCAACCCGCTGAATCCGAACACAGGGTCACGGGGGTCTGCTGGAGCCAATCCCAGCCAACACAGGGCACAAGGCAGGGAACCAATCCTGGGCAGGGTGCCAACCCACCGCAGACATACACACATATGTATATATAAAAATTACAAGGTATAGAAAATGTTAATACATTATTCTGGTACTCATTCATCATAGTGTGTGGGTGTGTCAGTTAATGTTTTTAATTTAGGAAGTAAATGAATGTATCAAATGATTTCTGATGAGCCACATGAGCACTGGACCCTCCTCCATGGGAAAAAAAGAATTTTCCCCCCAATAATCTTGAGACTTGCAGTTTGAGGTCAGTGCAGTAAGCAATATATCCTTCTTCGAACAAAATGTGTCATGTATGTATATTAGTTTACGATAAATTTTTCAAAACTAAATCAGTAAAAATAAACTACATTAACTACTGTATATATTTTCAAAGTAAAAAGCAGTAATATGGTAAACGTTGAAAATGATATTAAATAGATACATATAATACAATTTATATTTGAGAAGTGTCTTGCTGTCAATATCAATTGATTGTTTCAATGGGCAAGATTATTTTGTGAATAATTGTTGTATTTCCATAAACTCATAATGGTACAGAATTCTAAATGTGCATAAATTTAGTATATTTGCATAAGGAAACGCCCCCATTGCAACAAAGCTGCAAATGCTTCTTTATATCCCCCATACTTGTGCAATGTGAAAAACAAAAATGTAATGATGGTTAGCAAAATCATATTTCATTGTATTCTGAATATTTTTGTGGTTATGGAAGCTGATTAATGCTGAGTTATTTTTGATATGCTGGTGACACTGTAGCACACCCTATATCAGAAAAGCAGAGTTACCTTCTCCACTGGACAACATGAATCTTAATTTTGTAACTACTGAATCATGTCCAATGACCAAAATAAAAGCTGTTTGTTTACATTTTCCACATTTTGTTATAGTTAGACATTGTTGTTAGTCCCTTGTTTACATTTTCCACATTTTATTATAGTTAGACATTGCTGTTAGTCTCATACAAGTAAATTAACTGTGTATTGTACTAAGATGTAAGAGGATGTAAGAAGCAGAATGAAACAGTTCAATTAAATTTTAATTATAATGGAATTATCATTGTTGACTCTATTAGTTTTACTGAGGCAAACCATATACTGGTCAATGCCCCTAACTGTTTTTTGATGGTTAAATATTTCATCATTAAATTAGGACCAAATTTTTACAGTGTATAAGAGCATGATATTAAAAAAATGGTAGCATTATGGTGTCACATATTTTCTAAAAGGCTTTTAATTAGATTGACTTTTCACTATTTTATTTAATGTTACTCTGAATATTTTAGATGATTTTTCAGAATATGTCAATGCTTTACTGAGTTGCATTGATGCTCTTGCATGCACATTGTTCTGATTCCGAAATACAGTTTGTGTGTTCTGGAAAAAAAAATGGAGTTCCATGACTGACAAAATGGAGGAAAATTTTATTTAGAGTTGCAGAGCAATTCCAGCTTGTTGAGACATCTGTTAGAGCTGCTGCTGCTAATGTAATTCAAATTTGCTACATGATGCTGAGAGGTATAAACATTTTCAAAGTCACCAGTTTCTCCCTTATGCATAACTGCATTTAATGAAAATGCTCATATTGGCAAGTCCCAAAAAGTGGACATTAATTTCTGTTACTCAGTCTGAAAAAAAATTGGTATTGATGTAATCTGATCAGATAGATAGATAATAATAATAATAATAATAATAATAGTACATTTTATTTATATAGCACCTTTCCCATGCTCAAGGCACTTACAGAATATAATAAAGAATGGCAGAATATACAGTATATAGCATTGTACAAACCAGATAAATAAATAAAGAAGATTAAGACAGTAAATTCTGAAAAAAAACAGACAACATAATTGATGGTCTCGCACACACACACACACAGGTTACATGAGCATCTTGACAGAGAAGTAAACTGAGAGAAAGGTAATAAAGTCAAGTAGAGCTAAAAGCCTTCCTGAACAGATGAGTTTTGAGTTGTTTTTAAAACAATTCATGGAGTCAGCTGACCTGATTAATTTCGGTAGGTCATTCCAGAGTCTGGGCGCTATACAGCTGAAGGCCCTGTCACCCATGGAGTGTAGATTAGTGAGGGGCACAACAAGATTACCAGAATCAGAGGACCTTAGTGGGCGGGCAGGCACATAGTGATGGAGAAGGTCACTGATGTAGTTTGGTGTAAGGTTATTTAAAGCTTTGTAGGTTATTAGTAGGATTTTATATTCGATTCTGTAGGACACAGGGAGCCAGTGAAGACGGAGCAGGATGGGTGTGATGTGCTCGCTGCTGCTGGTTCGAGTAAGGACTCTTGCAGCTGAGTTTTGAATAAGCTGGAGCTGTGATATAAGATTAGAAGGGGCACCTGCCAGTAGGGAATTACAATAATCGATGTGGGATGTGATAAAAGCATGGACAAGTTTCTCAGCATTAGAGAAGGAGAGGAAGGAGCGAACATTGGATATGTTACGGAGGTGAAAGTAAGAAAGTTTCTTAATGTGATTTATGTGGGCGGAATAAGTGAGGGAGGAATCAAAAATGACACCAAGATTTTTTACAGTAGAGGCAGGTCTGATGAGATCACTGCCAAGATGGACTGGGAAGGAGCTCATTTTATTAAGTTGCATTTTAGTCCCAATTTGCAGGAGTTCAGTTTTATTGCAATTTAATTTTAAAGAGTTCTGCTCCATCCAGGGTTTAATTTCACTAAGGCAGGTTGTGAGCTGAGAAAGCTCTGATGAAGTTCCACTTTTAACATTGAAGTAGAGTTGAGTATCATCTGCATAAAAATGATAACCCAATCCATAACTACGGATAATATGGCCAAGGGGAAGCATATAAATACAGAAAAGCAAAGGACCGAGGACAGAGCCCTGAGGGACTCCTTGTGTGACTGGCACGGAGTTGGATCTGCTGTTGCCAAGACTAACAAACTCTTGCCTATCAGTCAGATAGGACTTGAACCACTGGAGGGCAGTGCCAGAGATACCCCAGCATGTTCTCCATTCTGGACAGTAGGATGTCATGTCTAACAGTGTCAAATGCTGCACTGAGGTCTAACAGAATTAATATGCTGGTTTGTCCAGAGTCTGCTGCCATAAGCAAATCATTGGTTACCCGTAGCAGAGCAGTTTCACAGCTGTGCTGCGCCCTGAAACCAGACTGAAAGGGTTCCATCAAATTATTAAAGGTTAGGTAATTGGTGAGTTGGGAAGCTACAACACGCTCAAGAACTTTTGACAGGAAAGGTATGTGGGAAATAGGCCGGAAATTGTTAAGATTGTCGGCATCAAGGCCAGACTTTTTTAACATTGGGGTTACAGAAGCAATTTTAAAAGTGAGCGGCACGGAGACAGTGTCAAGGGATGAGTTTATTATTGTTGTAACAGTCGGGATTATGGCATGAAGGCAGGATTTAAGTAGTGTGGTGGGGATGGGGTCCAGTACACAAGTAGTCGGCCTCATCTTACAAAGCAGGTTATTAACAAACGCAGAAGTGACTGGTGAGAACTTAGAGAAGAAGCTGGATGGAGTGGGAAAACAGGGAGAGATATAAACAGATGATATATTTATGTTAGTTGAATTATTTAGATCTTTAATTTTGTTATGGAAAAAGTGGAGGAATTCCTCACAGACTTCAGTAGAAGTTGTAGTTGGGCCAGATGTGGGTTTGAGTAGTTTATTAACTACAGAGAACAAAAACCTTGGGTTATCATGGCCACTTTCTATTATTCTGCCATAATGGGTGTTCTTGGCAGAAGTTAGTGCTTCTCTGTAAGCTCTTTGGTGGTCAGAGAAAGCCTGGATGTGCACGGTGAGGCCAGTCTTACGTGACATTCTCTCAAGGTGTCGGCCAGCTGCTTTCATAGATCGTAATTCTGAGTTATAACCAAGGAGCTGAGCGTTTATAGGAAACCTCCTTATGTTTGAAAGGAGCTGTTTTATCTAATGCTGAGTGAAGGGCTGAGTATAGTGGTGAACAAAACAATCTAGTGTGATGGAATAGGTGCAGACAGTAAAAGATCAGAAATGAATCCAGAAAGGATAGAGGGACAGATATTTTTAAGGTTTCTGTAAGAAAGTTTGTCGTTTACAGGTAAGTGGTGGGAGAGGTAATGGAGACAGTGAAAATACTGCTTTATCGTCAGAGAGTCCCAAATCAGTGCTGTAAATGTTGGCAACAGATAGTCCAGAAGTGCAGATCAGGTCCAATATATGACCGCCAGAATGGGTTGGAAAATCAACATGTTGTGTCAAGTCAAAAACAGTCCAGTAAGGACAGGAATTCATTTCTCAGTTTAGATGTGGGTGTGTCAATATGGATGTTGAAATCACCAAGAAGGATAATTCTCTGAGAGTAAGAGCTTAGGTGGGTCAAAAGTTCAATCAGATCGGATAAGAGGATGCATTGTATTTTGGGGGACGATAAAGAACAATGAGTGAGACGAGGACCTGATTTCGTTATTAGTTTAAGAGCCAGGCACTCAAAAGACAATGGACAGTCAATTGGGATTCTTTTAATGTTTAAGTCTTCTCTGATAATTACTGCAAGCCTGCCACCTTGTCTTGAGCTGCGAGGCTCTGAGTGGAAAGTGAAACCAATTGGAGTCGCCTCTGTGAGAGATGCAAATTCGTTTGGTTTTTGCCAAGTCTCCGTTAGACACAGAATATCAAGTTTGGTGTCAGTGATGAGTTCTGACAGCACCAATGCTTTGCCATTAAGAGACCTCAAGTTAAACAGTGCAATATTAGTTAATGAGGCTTCTTTCTGCACAGAGCCGCAATCAGGGTTTATTTCCACATAATGCAAATTTGGCACACCGATAATTCTATTTCCAGGGTCATGAGAAGGACGGCGTATTCCTGAGCAAATGCTGCCGGTGGGTCTTTTCATTCGCAGCCCGGCGGGGTGGCGCGACCTGACCCGCGATGTATATATTTCGGGAGCTGCAAAATACCGGCGTCCTTTAGGATGTTGCAGTCAGACCATTTGCTCTGGACAAACTGTTTAATAAGAAGGAGTTTGTCATGAGAGTATTTTAGCATGATACTGGGCAATACTTATCTGAATAGCAGTGGAAGAAGCAGCACAGCACAGCGGAACCGGTAGGACAGGCGGGTGTGGTAGCGTAGGTGAGCAGCCATAGCAAGCAGCAGAAAGCATAGCAGGAGGAGGGTAGCAGGAGTTGGAGGGTTCCAATACACAGCCACAAACAGTAATGCTTGGTAATTTCAGGCGTGATCGCCCCGGAGCCAAAAGCCAGATTAGTATGAACATCAGATCAGTTCCCCAGTCGTAGAGTACTGTAAGATGAAATGGAGCAGATCAGCAAAGCGAATTTAATATAATCACGGAGACAGAATATCTCGAGGTCCTAGATTGCCAGGTACAAAGAAATGTTTGTAGGTTCTCGTCCCGTGATCCACAGACTCAGCTGTTCCCAGTCAAAGTAGAGTCCATAAAATCTGTAAATATAAGCCAAATCCATACAATTCGAGTCAGCTGTATCCACGAACTATACGTACAATAAAAGAAATAAAACAAACGTAAGAAAGTGTAGAATTAGGCGAATTTTGCGAAAAGTGTTGTTTACAGGGAGGAGCGGCAACAACATGCGTGCGCCAGCGTCCCCTCACCTGTTAGATAGATAGATAGATAGATAGATAGATAGATAGATAGATAGATAGATAGATAGATAGATAGATAGATAGATAGATAGATAGATAGATAGATAGATAGATAGATAGATAGAATTTTATTTGTCCTCGGGGCAAGTTTGGCATTTAATCCAATGAGGAGGTAAGAAAACAATATTTTGTGCTGTTTATTGTTTCCATCAAACGTCAGGGGTAGATGGCCCTCATCACTGAGTGTCAGAGAGATGCAAGAATTTATTGCAACTCGCCTATCCCACCCTTGGCTCTACCCGTGTTGTAGGATGAGCCACAAGTGGTAATTGAGGATTACAACAAAATCCTGCAGGACATCTGCACTTAAGGAAGAGGGTTTTCTACACCTGAATTAATTTATTTCTTATTTTATCTCTATTATTTATTTATAGTTAGTCAGATTTTGCCATTGCTAAATTATACCTTTCAATGTACAAGCAATGTTATTTTTGGTCTAAACATCAGTTGAACCTTTTGAACTACATATTCAACTTGCTGTTCAACTATTTGCATTACTAAACTGGGAGAAAGAGAAGGACATTATATGTGTATGTCTGTGTTTTTTTTTTTATTATTTTCCTTTTTTAAGGGCACAATTACTCTGTATAACAGATGTGTTTTTTTTTTCTGCTTCCTTTAGACGTTCTGAAGAGCTTGTCGAAAATGTATGGGACTGATAAGTGGATGATGTACAATTTTAGACATCAAATAGGAGGAATATTGTTTTTATTGCTGCTTAGGGATCCAAGCTTCTGGAACTGTATTGTTTTTTTTCATTATTATTTTTTTGATGTTCAGGCAGCACAACTGTGAATTCCCTGTTGTTTTCTGCAGAATTTTTATTTTTTTGTTTTATGCATATTTACTCATTTTTTTTAACTATTTCCTGTATTGTTTATAATTAGCTTGTTATTAAACTTTATTACATTTAAATAATTTAACTGAATTTGTGATAGTTATTGTATATTCAGTGATTCAAGTGTATTACTATAATTGTTAATATAGTTTATTTTACGTTCTTCAATATTTCTATTGCATTTTTGAAAAATATTAAAATACAGAAATAACAACAAACATTTATATTAAATTGTAATTTCAATTTCTAATTAATTTGTTTTAATAATTTATTTTATTAGTTTACTAGAGGGTTCGCCCCCTGCTCGTTTCTCTCGGCACCAAACCCCACCAGCCTACGCTATGCGCCAGCCACTTTGCATCTCTGCCACTCGCATTGTGAAGAGGAGGGCTGAACACACCCCAAGGGGATGCGGTTGCTCCTCTGAAGCCCCCTCTTAATGGTGATACAATGGGAAACAAAAACAGTTTTTTTTTTACCTTCTCTTTGCTCAATCAGTTGCTGGCTTGCTGCTGTTGCCGTGCCCCCTGCTCTGCATTTCGCACGGCGCTTCGAACATTTAAAAGCTTGTACAGCAGCTGTCCTAGTTTTTGTCTTTTATTTCCAGCCCCGGGCATGGTTAAATCTTTTGGCACAAAGTCTCGTATCGCGGGTCGTGAGTTCTTGATATTTTTTAGTTTATAATTTAAAAACGGAATAAGAATCAGAAAATGTAATGACATCACATTAAAGTTCGATAAATTCTGAAAAGAATGATACCAAACATATAAATGTAGGTTTTAAGATAAGCCTAATTTAAAGCGTGACAAAAAACATGACATAAAAATCTCACATAAAATTGTTGCACAAAATCGTTGCACTTTTAGGCTAGGATTTTTTATATACAGAATAGATATAATAAACAATATTATTTGTATTTTATGATTGGGCTCTTTATTCTGTTTTTTTTGTGGGGGGGGGGGGGGGGGTAAAGTGGTTACTGTGAAATAAGTTAGCTCATGCAGCACACAAGATACCCTTGAAATGTCCACTTACAACCCATGCAGGAACCTACAGTATATGTACCCTATACTGAAGTCACACTATACCCCTCATAAAGCACATGTGGGCAACCGTGGTTGCCCACAAGACTTCCTCTTGTGACCTATCTGATATCCATCATCATCCCATATATGATCCACATGTGAGGTCCATCTGGAACCTGTGGACAATTGTTTGTGGGGCACAGTTTGGCTGTCCAGATGGGCGCTACTTTCAAGCCCATATGGGACCAATGTAGGACTCGTGTGGACATTCCGGTTATGTTATTCCATTTAAATAACATACAACATAAGAAAATATATAGTGAACATATACAGTAAATAATCAGTAAACTGTTATAGCAATTCACAATCCCTGGTCAGGTGCCATACTTGTTATATAGTTTAATGTTAAAGAGAAAGTACAGAGTGTGGGTTCAGTGCTATTTGGAATGTACAGTGTCTCACATGTAGCCTTTACAGGAGTGAAACAACTTCTTCTTAAGCTCTTCTTATGTGCCTTGTGTGTATATTACAAGGTAAGTTTATAAAGAGACATGCAAGTTCTACAAACACAAGACAATATGGCAGTACAAGTGAGTCTTCTAGGATAAAGGGGGTTGAGAAGCTGTGAGTTGCTTAAAGATGTACACTCAATCTCTGTGTTCCTCTGCAAGAGACGCTAACCCAAACAAGTAAAAATAAAACATAATGTCAACAATGTGTTTCACTATTGCTTTACATTATTTTTTACCTAATATCAACTACAGAGAGTAGATGTTGGCCATGTGAAGTGATGTTACATTTGAAGTAGAGAACTTGTCATAAGAAGGGAAAAAAGATATCACCATGGCCAATCTGAAGAGGACTGACTGACATTTCTTTAGGTCAGCAGGCTAAATGGCTGTTGTTGTACTGACTATGGAAAGCCAAAACTGGGTAACGTATTTACAATGCACTTTTAACATAACGTGGTTACATGAGAGTGTGTCCAAAAAAGCCAACTGGAACTCACAATTTACAGGATAAAGAGTGGTGTCAGATGCAAAACCAACTGGGTACAAAGCATGCTGGCAGACTTGAGATTACTAAGAAACCTGGGACTTGGATGTGAAAATATTTTACCTGTTCAGAATTTGGAAAACTTATTTAACTGGCCTAATGACTGTTTTAGCCAAAAGATCTGCATTAAATAATTGTGTCAGATTTGTATTAGTTTACATAAATTGTGCTCTAACTAATACTTCTAGTTATGCTAAAGCCCTAGTTTTTTGTTCCTCCATATTAAATATTCAGCACAGTGCAATGAACCCCCAACACACATCATTCATAAATATGACAATATAAAGTAAAGGCATTCAATTATGGGAACAGTCAAATGCAGATAGCAGGGTACTGAAACTCTAAACTTTATTTTCTTTAAATACATTTTTTACAGTGTCAGAATAATATTGCAACTTTCTCAGAGTGTTCCACAGGCCTGGGACTAGTCTATGTCAAATTTGGACATTTCACCACAAGCCAAAAAATTTTTTCTACAGCTACTCTGGTTCCTATCAACATCCCAAAGCTATGCCGGTGAAGTTTATTGTCAGCAATAAAGTTTTGTGAATGAGAATTGCCCTGCCACATACTGGTGCATCATGTAGTCACTCTTGTATCTTGCAGATCTTGATTTACACTGAGTGCTGACTCTCAGGGTACAATGTGCCATTACACGCATCTTTCCCCTCTTCTTGTCAGGAAGGAAATGGAGAAACCCTCTGCAATAGGTTTTAATAACAGATGAACTCATGTGCAATTCTTGTTCTCAATAATTTGCTAAAGTGGTATTCAATTTAAAAGTACATTTTCTTTATGCTTTTATGTAGTTAATGGCAGAATTTTCTGTGAGTTCTTTAGTATGCTGGAGCCAATGCAACGCATAGCTCTGGTGGAGAGATTTTCAATTAACCTATTAAAAAAGCACAACATAAGTAGGGCAGCATTTTGAAAAGAATCAACTAATTAGAAGACTTCCGGGGCTTGAAGTTGCAGGGCAAGCTTTTACACCAGTTTTGTTTTGTCAGCACATTAGCAAGTATCAGGATGCCCACAGCTTTAATACTTTGTAAAAATTAGGACTCAGAGTAATTGAGTTTAGTGTAGTTAATATTACACCCCCCCTGACACTACCCCGAATATTTGCTTACAAAAATGTGTTAAAAATTGTGCCCAAAGGAGAAAGTAACTAAGATTCTTTTTCATAAAAGAAACCAGCTCTGCATTCAATTTACAATTTACTTTTATTTCAACACCTTTTTCAATAAAATATTGGATACTATATGTTACATGGATGGGAGACTTCAAATTAGAAATGGTATAATAGTATGAAATTCATTAGGCTAACATCCCATAGATACCATTAAAATACAACTACGAGCCTTTGCCACAGGCAGAATTAGTGTTAAAACATTGTGAACACAGTACATCTTTGGCATGATCGTTACCCGCAGAATAAAGTTAATGACACTTAAAACTGACTCTGTTTTAGAACTCAAATGGCATCACTCTCCAAGGACTTATAAAAATATGTAAAGTAATGAGTAGAAATGTAGAATTCCTAATCAGTACAAAATAGAGGAATAAATAAGCATTTGTCCTCCAAGTTCATAAGGAATTCTTGATCTTAGCATAGATTCACTAACATGAAACAGTTATGGGCACTTCAAGCTGTGATTAATATATTCAGATTCATTAAAATGCATACCACCCTCCCGAGACCATAGTAGTTATTTTTCAACTTTGGAAATGTAAGGGCTTTGGTAATATTTGCAAATTAGCCTGAATGTAAATAAAAGCTGGCCAGACAGAGTAATCATTAAATTAAAAACAAAATGCTTGTAGGTTTTATTCAATGATGGAAATTTGCTTCTCTGGACTGATCTCATCTTGTGTGCTGAGAATCTCATTATCCTCACAGAGTACCCAAAAACAAGGATAACAAAAGAGATGAGGCTGGGGAGAAATGATAAGAATTTATTTGACAGAAGATACATAGAAACACAGGCTAAATCTTCTCATGTTTTAGCCAGAGGCACGTATAACTAAAAAGTACTAATATTTTTAATTATTTTGCTTGCATTTGAGCTGAGTGTCAACCATAAAAAATAACAAGATGGTTACCACATCATACGTTAGGATATGTTGAAAAAAAAGCAGAAGTGGGACACAACCATACCCTCACATGCTTACTAAAGTCAGATAATGCTGATATTTCAGTCAATGGACACAGGAGTTTGCTATTAGAGCAATAGATCTGGTCCTTGCTCCTAACCCCGAGAGCAATAACTGTGCCATCTTTAAAGAAACAAATTAACTTGTGACTAACTTTCAGAAATACTGTATCATGATACTTGTAACTGGATGTTATTTAATTATTTTTATATCCACTGCGTTTCACACATTTCCAAATATAGCATAGTTAATGTAACCATGAAATAGACAGACAGACAGACAGACAGACAGACAGACAGACAGACAGACAGACAGACAGATAGATAGATAGATAGATAGATAGATAGATAGATAGATAGATAGATAGATAGATAGATAGATAGATAGATAGATAGATAGATAGATAGAACATTTTTGTAGCCAGGGGGAAATCTTTTACAGAAGCTCTTTAAATAAATAAACACATAAATTCATACATAAGTAAGTATATAAATAAATATACACACACACTTTGGTCTGAACACAAACCAGAATGACTATAAAACAAGAAAACTCAAAAGAAAGAAAAGTCCTGACTTGGCTGTCACAGTGAGACATTATGCAGAGGTATTGCTGTTGGTATGAAGGCGCTCCTACAATTAATGGGCTGAAAGCCCTTAATGGTAGTGTGTCAGAAAGTGAATGTGTAGCATCGTTCATAATGGCACTCAGTTTTGCTTTAGACTTTCTCCTTTGCTACTACCTCCCGAGGGGTCCAGAGTGTGTCCTATAACTGAGCTTGCCCTTTTAATTAGCTTGTTAATTTGGTGGGCCTCTCATGAAGTGATGTTGCCAGCCCAGCGCAGCCACAGAGTAGAAAATCACACTGGCCATCACAAAGTTATAGAAGATGTGAAGAATTGTCACTTCCCAGAAAGGAACACAGTCTCCTAAGGGAAAATAACCTGCTCTGGCCTTTCTTATATAGTTCTTCTGTTATACACATAGAAAAAACAGAACTGGAGTTTTACTCTTAATTTCATTTCATTGCTGAAATGTTTTTGAATTAACCATGTCCAACTCTGCAACTAAAAAAACTGAAACATTAATTCTCTTTCAATATTACATGCTAGATTTTTTTTTTCAGAGTGGGAGCTAAAAAAAAGTACCAAAAACTACCTACCAGGTACTTAAATGGCATTAATTCTTACAGTGGGAATACTACAAATGTTTCTGAGTTTCTAAAACAGTGTTTTTCAATCAGAGGGCCTGCGGAATCATGGTGTGCCATGACAGCTACCCAGATGTGCCATGAAAATAATAGTGCAGTGCTCTTGAGTCTGAATCTGAAAGGAAAAAACTCAGATGGTCGAACCCTACCCAAGAAGGACAAGACTATTTGAAGAAGCTGACATAAAAGCAGCTCTGCTATCGCTGTTTTGCAGACACAGCACTTAGAGCACTTCGAACGCATCTCCTGGCTGCTAGGGTCCATCTGCCTGGGTGTGTAGTTACCAGTGCATCTAAAGGCTGGGGATATACAGTACTTAATGTTACGTGACAAATGCACTTGTAGAAGCTGCTGCTTTGCAAGCAGTGTACTGCCTATACTTGCATGCTTACTTTATGTAAATCAGGAGGATTCCATTAGGTGGCAGTCGAGATGCTGTTGCGAAGGTGCAAAAAAAGATGGCAATAGTGACACAGAACACGGTATGTGAGACCTTTAAATGTATTGTGTCATAACAATGGGGATTATGTGACACTTGTATTGCCTTTGCTAGAAATGGATGAAGACACTGCACCACGAAAAACTTTGGTATGTCCAACTTTTAAGTTAGATGATTTCTTTCACTGCATCAAACCATTATCAAACATCTTATCATGAAGAAATGTTGCTTGCCATCACACTGCGTTATCTTGCAACGGCCGAATCCTCACTTCTTTTCACAGACACTTTCCACTATGCATAGTTGTTTCTGTTTCAAATTTGCTTCCATTTTCTCTTACACGTTTCCATATCCACTTTCAAGAGCTGGTGATTTGATGGCAGCTTATATTGTATCAGTGCATGCCCCCAACCTCTGTCTCTCTCTGTTCTGATAAGCATGTCTGTCACTCATGGAGATATTGATAGTAAACAACAATGCTGACGTCATGTACCAAAACTTGAACGCACCACTCCACCCAAATTTTTGCTGGTACTGCAACTTTGGCGACAAGCTCAGAGGATGTGTCCGTAAAAGCACTGGCAACACATGGCAGCCATGATGCGTATGTGTAAGCATTCTTAGCATCAAGTATAAACCTGGCTTTACAGGTCTGGTGGAGAGTGGGCATATGAGTTGCCCTGAGGCAGATAGGGGCAGGCAAAGGAACAAAGCAGCTGGAAGATGCCATGAAAGTATTTACTAAGACTTTTGTCTGTGAACGTTGATCTCGGAGCTGCTTTTTCACTGGCTTCTCTGGTAGTCCCACCCCTTCCTACAGTTGAGCACTTGTATGAGGTTTAATGTTTTTTGTGGTTAGCAGAATAGTGGTGTGCCTTGGGATGTTTTGGTTATAGAAAATGTGTCACCATAGAAAAAAAGTGTGGGAAACACTCTTCTAAAAAGTCCTTGGTTCCTGAAACAGTTCCTGCAGTGGGAAAGTGGGTAATCTATAGCAGCAGTTTTCAAACATAAGACATTCGGAAATATTTGTATTTTTGCTAAAGCTAATGCTTAACTCTCTTTTATTGTTTTACTATTAATTTGCCTTTTTCTATTTGATTGCATTCCTTAATTTTATCCCAATTATAACAATTAACAATAAGCAGAGCAATCACCGGGAAAAACAACACTGAATGATAAAAGGCTGCAGCTATTTGAACATCAGAAAAACTAATGTGCTCATTAGTATATAATGGATTAAGTAACCAGTACACCAAGATAGATGGAATATGATACCAAGAGAGGTTGATTAGCAGATAATTTGGAATCCGTTATATCATTACAGAAGGACTTGGACAGCATACAGGCTTGGGCAGATTTGTGGCAGATGAAATTTAATGTTAGTAAATGTAAAGTATTACACATACGAAGTAAAAATATGAGGTTTGAATACACAATGGGCGGTCGGAAAATCAAGAATACACCTTATGAGAAGGATTTATTAGTCATAGTGGACTCTAAGCTACCAATTTCCCAACAGTGTTCAGAAGCCATTAAGAAGGCAAAACAGAATGTTAGGTTATATAGCACGATGAGAACCCTTTTGGGGGGGGGGGGGGGGGGGGGGGCGGTAGTATGCATCGTGGTACACTGCAGACCTATAGCGCGTCTTTATGTCAGATGGGGTTGTATGGATTGATTCTGAATGCGACTGCGAGAATGAAAAGTGAATTAAAAAAAAAAAAGCTAACCTTTACCAGTATCATAAGTTACACCGGCTGTTACAGACTGAAATCAAATTTATGTTGTTATTCTAAAATTGTAAGAATAAGAGCAGTTCACTTCTTGAAGTGGAGCCGTGCGGGATCGAACTCACCACCCTCTGATTCCCAGTCAGGAGCTGATACCATTACGCCACCGCGGCGGTTGTAGTAAGAGTGTCAATGTGGCATGCTAACGCGGCTTTTTTTTTTGTGCAGTTATATTTTTGAATAAAAGCGCACGTGTTCTCTTATTTGTACCTTTTGTGAAAGTGTTTTCTTTGATATATGGACTTCAGGCTTCATACGTTATATAGTTTATGCCTACATTTTGTCATTTACTATTAGAATATGAAAAACGTTTCTGTTTTAAAAATGTGTTTGCACAGACTACTATAGAAACGGAACACACATGAAATGCGTGTATTCCAAATAACACTATATTATTTCTACTCTAAAACTCCACTTCAATCCCAGATAATCAAATCAAGGCAAGGCATGAGCTAGGAGAAATTCGTTCTAAGTCGGTGGGGGGATGGAATAGCTGGCTGCTAGTAGCTTTTGTTTATCAGCACATTTAGATGACAAAGGACTCTGGCGGAGAGGTGCAAACGGATTTAAGACGCGATTTAAGGTGGGACGGATTTACAAGTTTTTTCGTAGGCTCTGGTAATTCTAGTGTTAAGCAAAAGAAGATTAAGAGGTGACATGATTGTAGTGTTTAAAATTATGAAGGGAATTAGTACAGTGGATCGAGACTGTTATTTTAAAATAAAGTCATCAAGAACACAGGGACACATTTGGAAACTTGTTAAGGGTAAATTTCACACAAATATTAGGAAGTTTTTCTTTACACAAAGAACGATAGACACTTGGAATAAGCTACCAAGTAGTGTGGTAGACAGTAAGACTTTAGGAACTTTCAGAATTTGACAGCCTGGATGATGATCAAGTTTTGTAATTTTACAATGCCCCCAAAATGCAGAAGCTGGGAAATAACTGCTTGTTTAAATATGCTAGGAGACTAATTAAAAACAGAACTTTGTTAGAACAAAAACCTGCAGTCACAGGGGCCTCACCTATAAAACCTTACTTAGATTCCATATTAAAATTTTGCTTACGTTACAAAAGCAAAAATGATGCATGAAACAAAAAAGATGTATAAAACCATATGTAATTTAGATTTGACGCCAAGTTTGTTTATAAATCTGAAATCAACTTAAAACTATGCATTTTAGCTGTTCCTGTCACTTCCCAACAGTAAATGATGTATAGCCGTAAAAACGCCCTTTTTGTATATTCATGACCATTTCTCTGTTAAAATTTAGCCATGTTTCTGAGTGATGTCTTTACTTTTGAGCCATGGGAAAACAAGAAACAAAACTTCAGTGAATGTGAGCTTGAGGTATTACTGATATTTAGCAGAAATTAAATAAAAATAAGTGGGAGCCTGTTTCCCCCCAAAATGGATGCAATATCTTACTAAAATAAGTCTCAAACAAAGGGTATTTTTTTCCTAAATTTTTCAGGCCACAGATAATGTAAGTATTTCACCCAAAGAGTGCAGTGGAGAGGCTGGAACACTTGAAAGAAGGTATCAAGAGTATTGTGTGACCAAAGAATTAAAGAGAAGGCTAAAGGTAAGGTTTTTAAGACAGTGGTAAGACCAGCCATGATGTATGGATCTGAGACATGAGCAGTGAAGCAAGCACAGGAGAAAACGTTAGATATGGCAGAAATGAGAATGTTGAGATGGACGTGTGGAGTTACAAAAAAGGGCAAAATAAGGAGGTACAACAAAAGTGGAAGAGATATCTAAGAAAGTATGGGGAATTAGGTTGAGATGGTATGGACATGTGATGAGGAGAAACATTGAATATGTGGGCAAAAGGGCAAAAAAGTGACGGGAGTGGAAGTACAGAGGAAGAGAAAGTGAGGGAGGCCAAAGAGTAGATGAGTGGACAAATTAAAAGAGGATCTGAAGGAAAAGGGTTTGACTGATGAGGAGGTGTAGAACTGAGGTGTATGGAGATGATTGATCAAGCACATCAACCCAACATAACCCTCAAAAATATAATTTTTATTCTAATTGTATATTATTTGTTTCACAAAAAGAAGACATTACTATAAACTTCCAATTTATTTATTTTTTTATCACAGAAAACTGAATAGAGAAGAAAGTTGGTCACGGCAAGTAATCAGAATATATTGTGAAAGATTATCAGAGTAGAAATATTAAATGTGACCTTAATTTCACAACAGTGAGCTTGTTTGGGAGTACAGAGTGCAGATTTTTCATGCCATCAGCTTTTATATAGGTCATCTGAGACCTACACTGCCCAATTCATTAATCAGGAAATGTATATGTCTTCTTTTGCTTTTGGGTTATTTGTGCTTGGTTGCAGAAATAATACCACATGATATGTTAGCTGCAAAGAATAGAAACAAGTGTGTGAAATTAAAATATATAAAACTTCCCATAACTTGACATTTAATTTGTTATTTTTCTTTCTTTAATAGTTAATATAACTGGTGAGCCTATGTGTGCACTTAAATCCAGCAAACAATACTAATATACTAAGATACCTCATACAGATAATCAGAATAAACTGACATAAAAAGGTTAATCTAAAACAAAGCAATTCCTTGGGGTGACAGATTTTACATTATGGCTCTAAGGTTGATTTATAAGGAATACCAGTTTTGCCAAAACTGAAAAAGTAAAAAGGCAATTATGAAATAAATAATTGCATGAAAAAGTACATGAACATAATAAATAATTCATTAATATGTGAAAAAATGCATGAATAAAAAAGTCATCTATTTACTGTATTATTAAATGCAAACTCATCATTTTGTTTCAGTAATGTAGTTACGTTTGATTAGGTAAGAAAAGCAGTATATAAATGAATTCAATTATTATTACATTAAATGTAATTATTGAAGGTTTTATTTTTAAATGGCCTTATTTTTACAAACTATTTCTATGTAACAATGGGACTTTTCCTAATGGCACATTTCCAAATGATTCATTTACTGCTTAAGCTATTTCTTTCAGAATGGTTTAATCATCGGTCAATCATGACCAAACACTAATGTGAAGCAAGGCAATTGGTTGATTATATATTCAGAAACAAGCAATAGAACATTGATTACATGGTAGTAGTAAATTTACCACCGCTATATTATGTTAAAGTTAAGTGTGGCAAAATAGTGTTTGGCAAGGAAGAGGAAGAAAAGTCTGCTTCTCAAATTCTTAGAGAAGCAACTAACCAGTTTAAAAGGTATGCGTTTGTGACGGCCTCAAAGGCAGCTTGTTTTCAAAGCTGTTCCAGGATGATGCCACTGCAAAAAAATGCACTTTTTAGAATAGTTTGTTTGTTTGGCATAAACCTTGGAACCTCCGATCAAGGTATGTTATCGTCCCAGTGAAAGTAATGCTTAGCTACCACCTAGCACAAGTGTATATCTTGAAATTTTTTGGAAATGTGCTTTAGTATTTTCCATATAACACAAAATGTCTTTGATTATTTGCTTACTAATTACATCAACCACTTTAAACATTTTTTGTTTTACATTAGGATGGTATAAGGTTAACATTTTAACTAGATTCAACTTGGCTCCTATTTGATGTAATTTCAATGCAATGTGTCAAATGACACTTTAACATATGCATTTTTAAGTTTTTGTCTGGAGTGTTTGTTATAAAAATTTGGCCATCAAACTTGGGAAAGGTTCTTCTAAAATATCACGAAACTAATCAAGGCTAATGAAAGGTTAGTTTATAGTACACCCAAATACTACATGTCATGTGCTTTTAGCAATATTGTTCATGTGAAAGGGTTCTAATTGACAACACTGTGATCGTAATGTCGTGTGTTGATTTATATATGTGTCAAAGGTTTTTTTATTAGTACAAGAATGATTGAATAATGAATAGAACAAGAAATCCTCTGTGAACTTATCTGTTATTTAAGGAGAAATGATGATCCTGAAAGCTCCAGAGCCAAAAATGAGTATAAAACGACATCAAACTTTGTGTACAATCTCAAGTCCAGATCAACGGTGCACTGCATAATCCCCACACTAGAATTGGATAAGCCATGACCTACAATATACCAGGTTATTGCCAAGAGCATTTCTAGCTGTTTTAATATAGGTATTGAAATAGTAAAATAAATAAAATTTAATTAAATGGCAAAACATTAGTTAATTTTGTAACTGTATATTTTATGTTGGACCTAACATTTCTTCAATCTCAGGGACATCTGATAAAGTGTTTAACTTGTGACAAGGATTTTCCCCAAATCAAATGGCTCAAGACATGTATTTATAATTTTGCCACTTCGTCACATGTGTTGAAGTTATGTATTTACATAACATATGCCAATCTTACTGCACGCTTATCTGTTGTTGACAACATACACGTCTAGAATCTTACAATAAGGGCAGAAGAACATATTGATAACACTAGTGAACTCCAGCAAACCTTAACTATGGAAAGAGGATTATCCAGTTGAAACAGTGAAGAACCAGACAATCCACTACTTGAGTCAGGTGGATTTTAGGCTGGGAGAGCTAGCAAAATGTAGGGACTGATTTTGGCTGTTCAGGATTTTCATTCTTCTTTTCTTTCCTTTCAGTTATGTTTACAATATGCTCTTCTGTGGAGTGAAGTGTAAACTAGCTGTATAATTCAGATCTGACAGAGGATGAAAAACAATCTCTAATCTCTTTCTAGAAGGATGCTTCCAAGATAGAATGGGCATATGCCCTCTCAATATGAAAGTAGACGTTACACAAATATGCTGGACCTAATTCATTTGATTGATGTCTTTTGCTTTACTTGGGATTTTGCAGTTTGGGGAGAAGTTTAACAAATTCTTCTTCTCGTGGAATGTTGACCTACTGCAGTATGAGTTTTGGTATGTTGTATCATTTAAGAAAGCTACATTTTATAACTCTCAAACAAGGAATGGGGACTTATATTATAACTGGCACATAAACTAGTCTTTTAGTATTTTTTGCTCCTATGACACATGACCTTAAAATGTTGACTGCTATGTATTTTGTGTAGGAAACACAGGCATTAGAAAGCTCTTTAGTCGAAAGCCTGATCACCTGATTCCTTCTCTCTCTCATATACTGTTGAAGAGTGACATATTCATAGTGGTTCATTTGAATGTAGTTCCTGCATCTAAAGTTTGAAACTGAAACTTTTAGGTGCTTCCTAATACTTCAGATGTTTAGCTGTGGTGCTAACTTACAGTGATTTCTTACCAATATGAATTATTTTTCCTGCTTTCAGTCAACACAGTTAACTTTCACATGACCAAACTAACATTAGAGAATGATTTACATTTGTTTATTTGGCTGATGCCTTTATCCAAGGTGACTTTGTGACAGTGCGGGTCGGCTCCTTGCTCCCTCTTCCATTTTGGGAGCCTCTTGAACCCAACACCGTCGGTACCGTAACTGAGATGAGCATGGTAGATGAGGACAAACACACCAAGCAAGGTGATGGTGAAAAGTGCAAGTGCTATTTATTAAAACAAATCAAAACAACAAATGTTGCAAAAAGTGCTCTGCTCAAAAACAATAAATAAATAAAGGTGAATGTGGATGTTAAAATCAGAATAAATAAATCCAATAAAAAACAAGGTTAAAACAATGCAGGAGTCTTCTTTAAAATTCTCAGTGCCCGGTGCTTCCCTTTAAAAACCGACGCCTCTCCAGCTTATCCTACTTGGACTTCACAGCACGAAGAGACGTCCACCAACAGGCGCAGACATCTTTCAAATTTGGCCTGTGTCCCTGCTGCCCAATCCATGGTGTTACAGGGGGAACCAGGTTCCACCCAGCTAAAGCAAGCCATCCTCCCACCACTGCTGATTGCTGGCTGAACACTCCGGAGCCTGATTGCTCAGCATAAGTGATCCTTGTGCCCCCTCCTTAGCACTGGCCACGCACTACCTCCTGGGGCACCATTCCCGTCTGCCTGCTTCCCTCTAACCATTGACTACTACCACTCCTGCCTTTCTCACTGTCCTTTAACCTCCTGTCTTTTTTTGTTCTTTCTTCCTTTTCTTGTCTTGAGCCAGCTCGTTTTTAAGGCACTGTAGGCGTACCGTCTCAGTTGCACACCGCAGGAAGCCAATGAAGCAACTGAGAAAAACCGCACTCTCACATGCAGGTGTGTCTCGCCCCTATTACGCCACCAACTTCCCACCACCGCACAAGTGTGCTCACAGAGAAGGTGCCAGCCAACTGATTATTTATTCAAAACCGGCCACTCTTTTTGAGCTGTGGACCTGCTATACCACAGACGTACAACATCTATGATTCAATTGATTACGTTTCTGTAGGTTTTCCAGTTGGAAAGGTCAAGTGACTTGTTCATGGTCACACCAGTATCATGTGTCAACCTCAGGGTTTGAAGTCCAAAGCCTTAACCAATATATAGTACATACACACACACACATGTGTTTAGGAGACAGCTAAAGGGCTTAAATACATGTGATTCCATGGCAGACCAGGGGGTGGCGAAGTGCACTAATTTTCTCTCTCGATCTTTTGCAGACCATTCTAGGGAAATCCCGCCCAGCTCTGGGGCAGCCACTGACGTCACTTCTGGTCCCGGTATTAATGACATCACTTCCGCTACTGGCCTTTAAAGCTGCCATCTTGATTCATGGAAATCAGTTCTGTTTTGGACTCTGTTGAATGAGGATGTCTCTGCTATTTGATCAGTTTTGCAGCTGTAAACAATTATATGGGTGGCTGCCCCAAACCTTCTTGATGTCTTTTGGTCATTTTTCTGACAATATATATATATATATATATATATATATATATATATATATATATATATATATATATATATACGAGACAAAAATAACTGGATTGGTAAAAAAAATAATGAATTATAGCATTCTTAACATTGTCACCTTCTATATACTCCCCCACCCGATCTCTATACCGCTCCAAACATATTTTCAGTGCTAGAAGTCTTCTTGCTTGAGGCGCTTCAGCAGGCTTGCCATTTCTGTCTTCAGTTTATCCATTGAAGAAAAATATGTTCACTTCAGGTCACTTTTGATTTTTGGGAGAAAGTAAAAATCACAAGGAGCTAAATCAGGTGAATAGGGAGGATGATCGAGGACAGGAATGTTTTTGTCAGTCAAAAACTGCTTTACGTAAAAACCATCGTGTATATATATGATAGTAAAAAGTATATTAGCCTATTTATATTATCATACACTAGGTATTTTTAATTATTTTATTCAGTGGTTTGCTCTGGTAGGTGGGAATGCACTTATTGAACTCAGATGCTTAACATTGTTGGCTTAACATTGATCTCTTGCTGCTTCTACTACTAGTACTGTTGTTTTTTAATCTCTTTTTCGAAATTCAGGAATCCATCTGTTCATATACAATGCCGCTTGTGTATGTGGAATAAGTCTTGCTATAAACTATGTCCTGCTTGGAGGATCAACAGAACATTATTTATATTCAAGATTGCCTTGATATTGATGTCTGCAGCATCATTCAGCTGGTATGGTTTTTTTTTAAATCAGTAAGATTTTGTGTATGCATCAGTTCCTAGTAGCTCATTTTTATCTAACAGTATTTTTACACCATTCACTTTTTGTTGTTATGGATCTTTCTGGTCCTACTAGAGCTAATCGAAAGAAGCTGCATGAGTGTTTACTGTTCTAAGTTGTAGGCAATGATTGTGTACTGCCCTTTTAAATTTTAAATTATTACTCCTAAAATGTAGGGAAAATTTTGAAACATGGTATTTGTCATACTGTACAGAAAAGCATTTGTTCAAAGGTTAAAATAATGCTTATTCTCCTTGTTTTGTTTCTTCCCTTCTTGTATGCAAATTTTCTTGCAACTGTGCTGCTCTGTGTCCAATTTTCTGTTTAGCAAATGTGTTGACACAAACAAGCCATCAAGTAAAATAGCTGAGAAAAGGACCTAAGGAGACCATTGTGTGGCCTTCTGTGATTTTGATCTCCTAAACAGGCTGTTTTTGTTTATGTATATTATATTTTCTCTTCAAATCAGTTCTAGTTCTACAAAGAATAGTATGGCCTGTCACGGAGCGTGATGAAAAATTTTAAACAAGCTCTCAGTTGACAAATCTGGCTTTTACTTATTTCATGCAATTTTTATAAATTATCCTCAAGATACCACCAACGCAATAAACAAAAATAAAAAAAAATTTTTACTAAGATAATATAAAAATGAACATTATAAAAATATATATTGGGAGATCAAGTTCTGGTATTAAACTTCCTTTTTTAGGTACCTTAGGGCTTGGCAAGACTGCAAAGTGTGGTGTGGTGACATTAACCATATGGGGACAGTATGGTCCTTGCCATTCCACACCATAATCCTCATCAACCTGAAACACATGAATAGTAGAACTATCTTCATAGTGTTCACCCAGTTTTATTTCAGGAAAGTCATACTGTGTTCCAAACACAAGAACAAAGTATTGCAGCAAATAATATTGTATGTGTATATGTAAAAGATCCAGTTCCTCCTTTTGCTTAAGTAGTCACACTTGGAAAAGTGAAGGATTGTTTGTTGTCCTCTGTCCAAGCTGATTCCATGCCTCCTTGCAACATTGAATGTGCTTCCAAATATGCAGTGTTAAACATTAATGTAGTGCAAAAATGTCAGTCTCTTGATCTGAATTTGGAAATGTTTCAACAGTCATCTTGGTGAAGAAATGGTCAAGAACATTCCTTTACGCATCATTCTATAGGCATTGTAAAGATATAATTTAAACTAGCACTAAAAACATACTAATACAAACATTGATGTGACTACTTAGGGCATTTCTTTAAGAAATTAGAAATTATTAATTAGAAATTATTTCAGAATTAGAAATTATTTAAAAATTTCTACATATTAAAAAAATTATATGACTTCAGTCTTACTTCCTCCCATTTTTCATACTCAGAAAAATGCTTCATTGTACACACACATCAAATTAACATTTACAATTTTCAAAAAAAAAATCAACCTTTTGATGAGTTCTCTAAATCTCACATTAAACAAATTAGAGAAACCCAATGTTTAACTGAAATAGAGTTATTCTGAGAAAAGGTAATCCTCATTAAGAAATTACTGTTTTTAAAAGAACCACACATGCTACAGTTAAAGTCACCCCTAGAAATTCTTTATGAACAAAGTGAAATTGAAGCCACTCTTCCATTTATAACTAAATTTTTTATCTTATTTGTGGCACTAAAGTTAATGCCAATAAACTAGTTAAGTTTATTGTCATTTGTACATGGTACAATAATATTTTGCTTGCATGACTCCATCATACAGTTGACAAAAATAATTAAAGAATTAATTAAAAAAAATAAAAAGAACACTTGGCATGCAACATATATGTACAATGCATTTGCAACTGTATTTTGCTATGTTACAATATTAAAACTAGAATTTGTTAGAAACATGTTCCACTGAGACCCTAATGTCTAGTTTACAATGAGGAAATTAAACAAAGTGTGTTATTAAAAAATTCCTAACAGGTCGTAAACACTAGCCTGAGAAACAAAGGAATGTCCTACATCAAGCTTCTCTCTCTGTTTTGTCAATGTTAGCATCATCAGCTTCACAGAATTGCTGTTTTTGCTTCTTAGAAATCATTTTATTTTTATGCCAATCATGAGAATCCAAAGGGGATCAGCTGGACTGCAACATAGACAAAGTTCATATATTTTTTTTTTTAGTTCCAAGCGACTTCCTTAAATTGAATGCTGGTGAAGGGAATGTGAGTAAACATGAAAAGAGTGTTTACCAGACCAGGAGAAATGTGCATTAGAGAAACTGTAAAAGGTATCAAGGTCAAAAACTGAAAAGTTAGACCATAAATGAAGTTGAGAAGTGGAGTACTATAAATTATGAAGCAGAGGACATAAAATGCTAAGAGCGTGAGAGCGAAGTTTTTCAAGGGGTGAATCCGTAATCTTGTATGCTGTGTCAGGTGCTACATGGAAGTTAAAGCTGAGCATCTGTGACATGGTGCATAGTACTTTCTGAGCGGAAGCCCTTAGTAACAGTGCAGCAGGTCCTAGCAATGCAGTAACTACAAAAGTTGACATGACGCACTGAAGAATTAGAATGTGCAACACCATTGTATTAATATTCCCTGATGCATGAAGCCACAAAGAACACACAACAAGGTAACACAATAAATTTAGCTGAAACAAGGACATTTTTTAACAGGGTGTCCCTATTCATGAGAATTATTTTGTGTTTGTTTTTATTTTTTTTATCATTGCAATTTTGTTACAATGTTTCTTTCATAGCTGCCGTCACATTATTTATTGAAACAGGTTTTTGATGTTTCTACTTGTACAGGTCAGCCCTTGTGATTCATGGGTTGCAAATTCCAGCAACCTTGGGAGTAGTGTGTCATTGGGGATCTTTGGTGGTTGCTGCGAAGGTTGCTCTGTTAAAAATGAGGATGTTATCTTTAAAAATGAGCCATCACAAGCAAGCAAAATTGCAATCTGTGCTGTTTGTTTGTTTTAACGCCTGAATGTACTGTTGGAATAAAATTACAACTATCGAATTAAAGTTTTCTCTGGATTTATATTCTTGTCCTGTACCCACTTGTTTATGTGAATTTGTCTGGGTCAGAAAACATCTTTGTCTGGGAGCTCTCACAACTTACATACAAATATTTACATACATTGGCATCATGGTAGGATAAAATGTTACCTAACTTTAAAGAGGCTGTTCACAGGGGATTTCATTTCGCCACCTTCATCTGCATCTGTGAAACTGGACTAGGTTGTGTTTGTTTTCTGCTTTGTGTTTTGTTGCATTACTTTTGAATCTATGATATTAATTATTTTTGTCATTTACTACCATAAATATACGCTCAAGTTTATTATAATTTAAACTTTCTAAAAAACTACAGTTCATTAAAGAACTGCTGAACTATTGACTTTGTCTGGAGGACAGCACCCTTCTTTGTCTCGACGGCCAGTATTATGTACATGATTTATTTGTGCAGTGATCTTTCTATCTCACGTTTCTTACAACTTTTTGCATCTTATTTAGTGAATAAAACTTAGACTTTACAGTTATTATTGGTCCAAAATGTATTCACAGATTTTTGCATTTGTGGGGATCCTGCATCCCCAACCCTTGGTATATATGTTTGTCTGAATCTCTCTTGAGCAAGTCTGCTTCTCAGACTCTGTCATTAGTTTTGATACACCATTTTCACCTTGTGTCCACTTTTATAATCCTGTCTTTGAAAGCAAGTCTCTTGGCATGTCTCATATGCTTTTACTACTCCTTGTGTGACTCACACTCGCACTTTCTCTTTCGATTGCATCATCAAAGCCAAACTCACCCAATACATCACAACCAAACTGACCAATCAGACTGCTCTGAGGGACAAGACACACGCACAGACCTTACTGTTTTATTATGTAGTAGATGCTTTTGATTTGTCACTAAAATCAATTTGCATCTTCTCGTTGATTTATTTCTGACACCTTAGAACACCACCAACTCTCCACTTTGGTCACAATAATGACACAACTTTAAAAGATGTTTGCTTTGGATAAAAACTTAAACAGGTCTTCAGATCTTTTGTTATCTAGGCTATTTACATCAATGATATAAACTAACTTTGTTTTTTTAGTACAATTACTGGTTGATGCTTTGGTTTTGACAAACAATTATTTTTGTGTTTATTTAAGTTATGTTATGTTAAAGAGAGAAAAAATCTCACTCATTCTCTTTTTTTTTGGCAGAACCCACACAAAAACTGCACTTCAGGATGAAAGAGTAGGAAATATAGGTTAATAAATAAATGTAATCCTATTTAAAACTGATATGCAAAAATGGAGCTTAGTTGCAGAATCAGCCTTGTTGTAAATGTGCTGTGCAAGTTGACCAAGTCGCCATGGAAAAGGTCTGGGGAGATGTTCATGATAGTCAGACACTTTTGAGGAAGTTACCCAATGTTCTTCATTTGGCTACAACTTCCACCAATTTCATGCTAAACCACAGAACATACCCACCTTCCTCATTACCTTGTTACGTTTGTTGGCATTTCCTATTGTAATGCTAATGCCCTCAACATATCACTGTGTAAAACAACACAATTGAAACCACAGATTGCCAGAGCATATTTAGCAATGATCCGACGTGTGTACGGACCTCAGGCTTTTTTAATATGACTCTTCAATTTTTCAGCGCAGTTCAGATTTCTTTTTTCTGTGCTCTAACACAGTGGTCCCCAACCTTTTTGACAGCAAGGACCACTTTATTAGATGCAAATTTTTCCACGGACCGGTCGGGGGGGGGGGGGTATAGGGGGAATTGGTTGGGGGGGGGGGGCAGTTTTATACACAATTTACATAGCATTTCTATTATTATTAAAGTTATTAAGCAGTTCGCATACGTTTGCAATCTGAGATTTTTCTTCTTTTTTTGCATATAACAAAGACATATGCTTTACATTTGCCAATCCAACAGATTGCACATCACAAACATTAACACTGCAATCTTTTTTTCGTGTCTGCCGTTTCTATAGGAGGGTGACAATGAGTTAAATTCCAATGGATGTTTTTCAAATGTTGACAAGCAATAAGCAAAAGGAATCAATGAAAATCACAGACAACAAAAACAGCAAAAAAAAAAAAAAAAAAAACAGTACGAAGAAAGTTCGAAGAAAGAGATTTTTTTAGTGTTTCTGTTTGGGGATCGTTGTGCAAACGTGCACATCTGAGCTGCGACCACAGATCTAACTGCTCTGTGGATGATTCGTTCAAGCATTTCAAGGTCATTTCGTTGTAATGAAAGCATCTGTTGAATGTACTTCGTAGTAACGTGATTTCCATAGACTCATGTCATATGGGGAAACTGTCGGGACCATGAAAATACTTTGTTGTAATACTCTCTCACCTCGGTCTCTCTCCTCTCTCTGCACCGCTGTAAAGCCCCGCCCGCCAAGCGTTCTGAAAAGTCTGAGTGAGTCGCCGTTGCCGGCAGTTCTCTCGCGGCCCGGCTGTCAGACGGCTGCAGACCGGTAGTGGGCCGCGGACCGGGGGTTGGGGACCCCTGCTCTAACAGATTCTTATTTACCTAAACCACCTTATCTTGTAAGCCGTGAAAGAAGACAAAAGAAACCTTGTCTTTGCTGAAGTCCACTACGACCTTTGTTGTTTTGTAAACTTCCATAGTATAATGCATACTTAAAGTCTGGATTTTTATTACATTAAACTTAATTTCCCACTATTTTGTTAGTATTTAGAACAAACATTATTTCAAGTATTTATTACACGTTCATTGCCGAGTTGTTACAAATAATAAAAAAATGATTTTCACATTAATAATGATGAAAGTGATAAGTCTTACTGCATCTTAGTATTTATTAAGTGATTACTTGACTTAAATTTCAGCATTTTCTGGACATTTTTTACTCTGTGTCCAGTTATAATACTTCCTAAAAATATTTTTTGCTCACATTTTAATCCTGATAAGTTTAATAAATAAAATGTTAAATCAGTGCATGGCTGAGAGAGGTTAAAGAAACAGAAAACACACACTGAAGATCAAAGATTACTTTTGTAAGAATTTGTTACTTCTAGTAAGAGATATGCAATAAGAAAAAAAGTTGTGATTGATGGTAAAAACAATTCAACACCACTGTCAAGGCCATGTTCATGCATGTTATCACGAATGGTCAAAATATTGTATTTTTTATCTGCTTCTAAGCATTTTTCAAAGTGTTCAGTATAAATTATCTTTGATTGTTATGCTTTATTTTTAAGCAAGTTTGGAGGCTATAGGTGCATTTTAAGGAGGGTGAATTTTAATGAAAATATTGGAAAGTGTAGAGCCTGAATCTGGTAAACCAAAGCAGAATTACATGTCTTTATCACTAGCCATGTAGACACTCTCACTCCTGAAGACATTTAACTGGTATAAAGTCATGCTTCATGCATCAACCAGTTTACATTATGCGTATCAAAAAAGTATTATTATATGTCACACTAAATGTTTGATTTTTGCAATATCCCAGACATGTATCTCTTGTTGGCTGTGGATCACTTGTAATACATTAACAATTAATGTGACTAAAGGTCATTTTCTTGTTTTATATTTTCTTGTTGGAATATATTTCTGTATTCAACCTTAAACAGTATATGGCAACACATATTTTCAGGTTATTGATGATCACAATCGAAAAAATTATTTCTACAATTCTTACAATATCAGAAATAATGGGCATTAGCACCCCAGATTCTTCAAAACACAATGTTGGCCATTTCTGATAATATTACTTTTTGACTTAAGTTGCAAAAATAACAAGTAATGTTATAATTATAAAATAATGCCAAAGTAGTGACTTTGTTTATTAAAAGGTATCCATTAGTCCTGATAGACTGTTGAGAGTATGTGCTGCATTCTGACACCAAGCAACACTCACTGGAAGAGGGAATAAAAGATTGAGCTGCAGAAAGTTATCGTAATTTTGTCTAGAATTCTAGAATGGAACATTAGCTTGCAACACAATATATTCTGCAATCTAGTTTTTACTGTCAAACAAATTTTAATTTAGATGTCCTGGAAGTTAGAGAGTGCACAGCCAGTGATGTATTCAGCTGACTGCGCCACTCTCTGCAGAGCCTTGCAGTCCTACTGTACACTGTTTCCAAACCAGTTGCTAATACTTCCTGTCAAGATACTTTCAATGGTGAATATATAAAAGCTCCTTAGCATCTGGGAGAGCAGCCTAAAATGTCTAAGGGAGTAAAGACATTGTCATGCCATCATCATTAAGGTGTCAAAATGCTTTGACCAGGTTAGGTTCTCTGTGATGTAGACACCAAGTTATCTGATACTGTCCTCACTCTCCACTGGAGTACTGTTAATATTGATGTGAAAGCGCAACTGCTGTTTTTCCCAAAGTCCACAATCAACTAACTCTTTTGTCTTGCTGACATTCAGAAGTAGACTGTTGTCCTGCCACCAATGTGACAAACTCTCCACTTCAACAAGGTAAGCATGCTCACTGTTGTTAGAGATAAGATGTGCCACAGATGTGCCACCAGTAAACCTAACAATTATGTTAGAGTCATGTGTATAGAGGGAGTATAGTAGAGAACTAAGAACACAGTCCTGTGGAGCCTCTGCGTTGAGGGTTTTGGATAATGAAGTGTGGCCACCCAATTGAAACACCAGGGGTCTGTCTGTGAAGAAATTAAAAACCCAACTGCACTGTGAAGTATTCACACTTGGGTTCTTGACCTTGGTGATGAGGTTAGATGGGATTACTGTGTTAAATGATAAAGTATGGTCTCTAAATAGCATTTGCACATAATTCCCACTCCTATTGTCCAGATGGGCCAGTACTGTATGTAGGATTAAGGTGATGGCATGAGATGAGATGAGATGTTATTGAGTGTCCAGGAGTGAATGAAGGAGTGTGTCTGTTAAATTGTGTGAGTTTTGTGCTTGTTGAGTTTATGTGTTTTTATTTAGGAGGTTACAATGGTACCAGGCCCAAAACATATTTGCTGTGTAAGAATTTAAATTCTAGGTTAAATCTATGTGATGATCTCTATCCTAACTCAGGTGATTCAAAAGCACATGTCTATCTGCCTTCTGGAAAGCCAGAGTTTTCAGAGATGACACAAGTCATAGCATGCAAACTTCACACAGACATTGATTTGGCTAAGACTTGAGTAGTACAGATCTCTGAGGCAGCAGTTCTAACCAATGAGCCACCATTGCAGTCTTACCCTATATCTTTTAATCTTAAATTTAGCCCACAATTATAAGCCTTATTGATATTTGAAATTAACATGATGCTCATCTTAGTTGTTCTGAGTGCTGGAAAACTAGATGATATGTACAGACGTCACTTGATCAATGAAAAGTATATATCTTTACCTGTGTAATGAGTTTGATCAAATTATTATATTCCACTTTATTATTTAATGATACTGGAAGTAGAAACGGTGATTCATTTTTAAAGTATTTTAAAAAAGAAAGCCATTTAGTAAGTGATTTTTACAACAGTACAGATACACATTAATACTGAAGTGCCTATTAATTCATGGAAAATAATCTGCAATATTTTAGGAATGTACATTAACATGTTAACATTCAAAGCTGAGCAGCAAGAAAAGATCAGTGGAAACACCTTCAAAGTTCACCACACCTGCATTATTCTGCTTAAAATTGTTTGTTAAAAGTATTCATGAAAGAAAAAAAAAACATTTTTTTGAAAGTTATGAAAATAAGGTAACTTATTCATAATACTTAATCATATATATATCAAACAGAGTCTACTTTTGAATTTATCCAGCATAAAATAAAAAATGAATGACACAGAGGATAAATGCAGCCAATTTAGAAACTGTGGTATAATAGCCCAGAGAATATTAAGATACTCACCTAAGACACTCCAGACATGTAGGAAGCTAATTACTTGAACAGTGACTTCCACTTTTTTATATTAAAAAAATATATAATAAAAGTATTGTAGATTGTGCACAAATGTCTCTTTGTTTCCAGTGGGTTGAACTATAAACGTTTTAGTGTGTCACTGAGTTTATCTGTATAATTTGCTGGTACCTTATTAATATTAACTTTTGACTGACAACCCTGGTCTTTCACATTCGCTCCGAGAGCCCTGAATAAGATTATATTAGTTTGTAGCAGGTAAAAGCCTTCAAAATACATCATCCTTATTGTTTAAATTGGAACTGGAATCTCATTTTTAATTCAGCTTAGGTTCAGGGTGAATGTCAGGGTCATTCTTGATACATTTTTTACAGTATTTAATACTGTCTATTTCAGATATGTATTAATCAGATGGCAATTTCACTGTCCCACTTTTTTTCTGCCATTGTGGATATAAAAGAGATCATTGATAATATATTTACTTAATTTATATGTCATTTATATTTTTGAAACTTAAAGTCAAGCAGGCTGGGGTTAGTTATACAGGCATCCAAACAAGTTTCATAACAAATTATAGATCCTTTCAAACGAGGGACCCTGGACAGAACTTAATGTTTAGGCATTTTCTGATGGTGTTACCGTACCATTAAAAATTAAAAGAATGTGGTGTCTGTTGATATCTACTTCTGTGTCTTTACATTATAAGTGCCAGTGGGGCACAGCCCCACCAGACTTTGTGCAAAATAAGTAATAAGCTTTCCTCAGTAATTTAACTTAGTTAATTTAGTGCTGCTGCTTTGCAGTAAGGAGACTGTGGAAGATTGTGGGTTCACTTCCCGGTTCCTCCCTGTGTGGATAGCGCTTTGAGTACTGAGAAAAGCGCTATATAAATGTAATGAATTATTATTATATTATTATTAATTTAACTTAATGTTAAAATATTTATAACAGCTCAGCTTCTTAGGCATTTTTTTCAATTTTTCTATCACATCAGAATTCACTTTATTGGTCAGGTATACTAATGTGTACTAGGAATTTGTCTTGATAGTATTGGTGCAACATACAAGAAAAACACAGAATACAAAAGATAAATATAAGAAGATAAAATATTAAACGATAAAATATGATGAACCCTACAAGGGCAATACAAAAAATAAAGAGACAGTAAGATTAAAGTATCCAGGCAGTCTATTGTGCAGATATACAGTATATAGATACTGAATAGAAGCTTAGACCTGATTAGTAAGAATAACTGCACGTGGAAAAAAATGTCCAGGTAACGTGTTCATTTTAGCTTTCACTTCATGAAGGTGTTTGCTGGAACAAAGTCTTTGGAACAGGGGATGCCTGGGTGAGTGAGATCACTGATGATCTTTGCGGCCCTCTTCCTTCCCATGGACTCATACAGGACTTCAGTATGCAGTAAGTTACAGCCTATGATCCTTTCACCATCTTTGATTAGGTGTTGCAGATTGGCCTTAGCCTGAACAGAGGCAGCACCAAACCAGGCACTTATAAATCAGGTCTGTATGGACTTGATGAATGCTGTGTAGAATTAGACCAAAATTGCTTGAAGGAGACTGTATTTCCTCAGCTGATGCAAAAAGAACCAATTCTCTGATGGGCTTTCTTAATAATGCATGTGATGTTATTGTCCCACTTAAGGTTCTGTGACAGCATAGTGCCCAGAAACTTAAATGATTCTGTCATTCCAATGGCTGATTTATAGCAAGTGATAGGTGAACAGGTGACTGTTTCTTGAAATCTATGATCATTTTCTTTTTTTGAATGTTCATGTCAGAATGATTATGATTGTACCACAATTTCAGATTTTCCACCTCTTGTCAGTATATGGACTCATCATTGTTTGAAAAGAGGTCTTTAAGTGTTAGGTCATCTGCAAATTTAAGAAATTTGACAGATGAATCACCAGAAGTATAGTTATTTGTATAAAGTGAGAAGAGTAGTGGGGAAAGGACACATCCCTCCATTGTACCACAATGGGTCAAACATGTGTCTGCCCTACCACTTGTACTGTTTCCTATCTGTAACAAAGTTAAACTAGGTAGTTGAACTGGGTGATTTTATTGTCTAGGAGCTCTGGGATGATTGTATAGAAAGCAGAGCTAAAGTCCACAAGAAAGATCTTTACATATACCCCTGGCTTATCAAGGTGTTGGTAAATTAAGCTCAGACCTAAATTCACTCTATCATCCACAGACCAGGTGTCTCTATATGCAAACTGAAAAGGGTCCAGGAAGTCTTTTGTAGCATTCTTGAGGTAATTCAGAATTAGGCACTCAAAGGTCTTCAATAACACAGAAGTTAAAGCTACTACTGGTGTAGTTATTCAGGCCCGTGACCTTTGATTTTTTTACTGCTGGAATGATGGTAGAGGTCTTGAAGCAGGCAGAAACAGTTCACAGATTGAAAGATTGGTTGAAAATCTCTGTAGACAACTGGCCTAAGCTTTTTGAATATTTTGCTTTTTGAATAAGCTGCAGACTTCTTTTACAGTGATGGCAGGATGGGGAAGCCAAGGGGAAGAGAAGTGTAGAGTAGTGACAGTGAGACCATCAGGTAGATTTATGTCCATTGTCTTTCAAAGTGACCGTAAAACTGATTTAACTGATTACCCAGACTGGGATCAGCAGAACTGATTAATGTTTCTTGTAGTTAGTGACCTGTTTAAGGCCTCTCCAGACTGATGCATTGTCATTTTGTTCTTGCAGCTTATCTAAATACTTTCTTTTTGCACATTTTGTCCCTTTCTCCAAGATATACTTGGCTTTCTTTTATTCCTCACAATTGCCAGATCTGAAAGCACACTCTTTGTCCTGACACAATCGTCTGAGCTCTGGGGTGAACCAAGGCTTATCACTGCTAAACTTCACAATTGTTTCTTTTGGAATGCAAACATCGTCACAAAAACTAAAATATGAAGTTACAGCATCAGTGTATTCGTGTATGTTGGAGGTGACAGTTTTGAAGGCACTCCAGGCTGTAGAGGCACAGCAGTCCTGAAGCTCCTCTATTGCTTGCTGGTCCTCTTTCTAACTGTTCTTTTTACTGACTTTACAGTTTTCAGCTTTTGTTTGTAAGTAGGAATAAGGTGAAACTTTTCAGAATTACCAAGGAAGGTAGGGAGAAGGCATAATAAGCATCCTTAATACCTGCATAGCAGTGATCTAGAATATTTCTTTCTCTGGTAAGGCATTTTATTTGCTGTTAATATTTAGGAAGGACCTGTTTAAAACAGACATGGCCAAAGTCACTGAAAATAATATTTGTGAGTCAGGGATATCTTTTTCATCCATCCATCCATCCATTGTCTCCCGCTTATCCGAGGTCAGGTCGCGGGGGAAGCAGCTTGAGCAGAGATGCCCAGACTTCCCTCTCCCCGGCCACTTCTTCTAGCTCTTCCGGGAGAATCCCAAGGGGTTCCCAGGCCAGTCAAGAGACATAGTCCCTCCAGCGTGTCCTGGGTCTTCCCCGGGGCCTCCTCCCGGTTGGACGTGCCCGGAACACCTCACCAGGGAGGCGTCCAGGAGGCATCCTGATCAGATGCCCGAGCCACCTCATCTGACTCCTCTCGATGCGGAGGAGCAGCGGCTCTACTCTGAGCCCCTCCCGGATGGCTGAGCTTCTCACCCTATCTTTAAGGGAAAGCCCAGACACCCTGCGGAGGAAACTCATTTCAGCCGCTTGTATTCGCGATCTCGTTCTTTCGGTCACTACCCATAGCTCATGACCATAGGTGAGGGTAGGAACATAGGTCGACTGGTAAATTGAGAGCTTCGCCTTGCGACTCAGCTCCTTTTTCACCACGACAGACCGATGCAGAGCCCGCATTACTGCGGATGCCGCACCGATCCGCCTGTCGATCTCGCGCTCCATTCTTCCCTCACTTATGAACAAGACCCCGAGATACTTGAACTCCTCCACTTGCGGCAGGATCTCGCTACCAACCCTGAGAGGGCACTCCACCCTTTTCCGGCTGAGGACCATGGTCTCGGATTTGGAGGTGCTGATTCTTATCCCAGCCGCTTCACACTCGGCTGCGAACCGATCCAGAGAGAGCTGAAGATCACGGCCTGATGAAGCAAACAGGACAACATCATCTGCAAAAAGCAGTGACCCAATTCTGAGCCCACCAAACCGGACCCCCTCAACGCCTTGGCTGCGCCTAGAAATTCTGTCCATAAAAGTTATGAACAGAATCGGTGACAAAGGGCAGCCCTGGCGGAGTCCAACTCTCACTGGAAACGGGTTCGACTTATTGCCGGCAATGCGGACCAGGCTCTGGCAACGATCATACAGGGACCGAACAGCCCTTATCAGGGGGGCCGGTACTCCATACTCTCGGAGTACCCCCCACAGGATTCCCCGAGGGACACGGTCGAATGCCTTTTCCAAGTCCACAAAACACATGTAGACTGGTTGGGCAAACTCCCATGCACCCTCCAGGACCCTGCTAAGGGTATAGAGCTGGTCCACTGTTCCGCGACCAGGACGAAAACCACACTGTTCCTCCTGAATCCGAGGCTCGACTATCCGACGGACCCTCCTCTCCAGGACCCCTAAATAGACTTTTCCAGGGAGGCTGAGGAGTGTGATCCCTCTGTAGTTGGAACACACCCTCCGATCCCCCTTCTTAAAGAGGGGGACCACCACCCCGGTCTGCCAATCCAGAGGCACTGTCCCTGATGTCCATGCGATGTTGCAGAGGCGTGTCAGCCAAGACAGTCCTACAACATCCAGAGCCTTGAGGAACTCCGGGCGTATCTCATCCACCCCCGGGGCCCTGCCACCAAGGAGTTTTTTGACCACCTCGGTGACCTCAGTCCCAGAGATGGGGGAGCCCACCTCCGAGTCCCCAGGCTCTGCTTCCTCATTGGAAGGCATGTTAATGGGATTGAGGAGGTCTTCGAAGTACTCCCCCCACCGACCCACAACGTCCCGAGTCGAGGTCAGCAGCGCACCGTCCCCACCATATACAGTGTTGACACTGCACTGCTTCCCCTTCCTGAGACGCCGGATGGTGGACCAGAATCTCCTCGAAGCCGTCCGAAAGTCGTTCTCCATGGCCTCCCCAAACTCCTCCCACGCCCGAGGTTTTGCCTCAGCAACCCCCAAAGCCGCATTCCGTTTGGCCTGCCGGTACCTATCAGCTGCCTCCAGGGTCCCACAGGACAAAAGGGTCCTGTAGGACTCCTTCTTCAGCTTGACGGCATCCTTCACCGCCGGTGTCCACCAACGGATTCGGGGATTGCCGCCACGACAGGCACCGACCACCTTATGGCCACAGCTCTGGTCAGCTGCCTCAACAATAGAGGTACGGAACATGGCCCATTCGGACTCAATGTCCCCCACCTCCCTCGGGATGTGGTCGAAGTTCTGCCGGAGGTGGGAGTTGAAGCTACTTCTGACAGGGGGCTCTGTCAGACGTTCCCAGCAGACCCTCACAACACGTTTGGGCCTACCACGCCTGACCGGCATCCTCCCCCACCATCGAAGCCATCTCACCACCAGGTGGTGATCAGTTGACAGCTCCGCCCCTCTCTTCACCCGAGTGTCCAAGACATGTGGCCGCAAGTCCGACGACACGACCACAAAGTCGATCATCGAACTGAGGCCTAGGGTGTCCTGGTGCCAAGTGCACATATGAACACCCCTATGCTTGAACATGGTGTTCGTTATGGACAATCCGTGACGAGCACAGAAGTCCAATAACAAAACACCGCTCGGGTTCAGATCGGGGGGGGCCATTCCTCCCAATCACGCCCTTCCAGGTCTCACTGTCATTGCCCACGTGAGCATTGAAGTGTCCCAGCAGAACGAGGGAGTCCCCAGAAGGTATGCCCTCTAGCACACCCTCCAGGGACTCCAAAAAGGGTGGGTCGGTACATACGCACAAACAACAGTTAGGACCCGTCCCCCCACCCGAAGGCGAAGGGAGGCTACCCTCTCGTCCACCGGGGTAAACCCCAATGTACAGGCTCCAGTTGGGGGGCAATAAGTATACCCACACCTGCTCGGCGCCTCTCACCGGGGGCAACTCCAGAGTGGTACAGAGTCCAGCCCCTCTCAAGGAGATTGGTTCCAGAGTCCAAGCTGTGCGTCAAGGTGAGTCCGACTATATCTAGCCGGAACCTCTCAACTAGCTCAGGCTCCTTCCCCTTCAGAGAGGTGACATTGCACGTCCCAAGAGCCAGCTTCTGTAGCCGAGGATCGGACCGCCAAGGTCCCCGCCTTCGGCCACCACCCAACTCACACTGCACCCGACCTCCTTGGCCCCTCCCATAGGTGGTGAGCTATTTCAATCTCTGTGATTAAATCAGTGACTCGCCACTGCACTTCGTGAGCATTAGTTCGTGTGCAAATTTAAACACAGGCTAGAATTACTGAGGAAAACTCATGTGGTAAATAAAACGGCTTACAATTTATAATAAGCAATTCTAGTTTGGGAGAGCATGATTCAAAAAGAACCATCACATTATTACACCAGCCTGGATTAATGTAGAAACGCACTCCTCAGCACTTTGTTTTGTTGCAAAGTTTCGTAATGCAGTCCGCTTGATACAGCGTGAAGTTGGGCAAGTCCAGTCCAGATTCAAGAATAAATTCATTCAACCACATTTCAGTAAAACACAGAGCTGACAAAAAAAACCAAACTCAGTTTTAGTACATGTTAACAGCTGCAGTTTGTCAAGTTTGTTTGCCAGCGAGCACACATTAGACAGACATATTCCAGCCAGTTCTTGCCTTAGTCCTCGCTTCATGAATCTTACCATGATACCAGCTCTCCTGCCTCTGGTTCTCTGCCATCGGTCTACCTATTTAGTTACATGAGCACCTGTGATCAAACAAAGCTGTAAGATCCATGGATGTAGTTATAATATCTTGAGTCACATCAGGTGGCACACTGTGACTGATATTCAGAAGCTCTTCCTGTGTATATGTTTTATGATGTTGCATGGTGACAACGAATATAACACAAAAAGACAAAGACAAAACACAAAACTACTGTGGGTGCAATCCTAAGTGCCATCTTGGTAATTCTATATGCAACTTGAACTTACCAGTTTAGCAATGGAACTTAAAGGTCAATTTTCGATTTAAATGAAGACCACCTGTTGTTTGTTGTTTTAATTGTGTGTTTGCATGTTCAGTTCGAGCTTTCCCCAATCAAGGCCATGCAGCACATGCCAACAAGGTTTGAAAAGCTCCGTACCATTGTCTACCTTAAAGGTAGCCACAGTAATTGAAGGAAAAATAATACAGAAAGGAGATCAATATCAGGGAGGTATCGTTCACAAGACATTATGTTGCAGGTTGATTTTTTTCTCACTGCTGTGAAGGACTGTGTTAAATTTGAAAGTGCAAACAACCCATGCATGCTTCTACAACTCTATGGGAAAAAACACAGAATCCTTGTACAGATAGAACAGGTATGTATGTTAAAAATCGCTTTTTCAATTGCTTGCCGTCTTTGTGCTGACAAGTAAAGACCTGGGGCCTCATGTATAACGCTGTGCGTAGAACTCACACTATAATATGGCATAAGCACAAAAGCGGGAATGTATGTACTCACAGAAAAATCCAGATGCATAAATCTGTGTGTTCGCCAACTTCCACATTCTTCCACTACATAAATCTCGATCAGCGTGAAAAGTAACGCACGTGCACGCACCTGCTTCCCCACCCCAACTCCTCCCAGAATTACACATCTTTGAATATGCAAATCAATATAAATAGCCCTTAAGCTCAGCGTTCTGTGAAAAGACAATGGGAAAAGCACGGGGGAAAATAGAAGAATTTCAGCGAATACCAAGTGCAAGAAAAAACTTACTATTTGTTGGTTTAAACAGTGATATAATCAACAAAAGGAAGTTGATCGAGTGACATATAGTGTTGGAGAAACTCGAAAGCTCAAGTTCACAAAGTTGCACAGTGCCCGAAATAAAAAAGAAGTTGTCACATATCAAAGTCGCCGTGAAAAGGCGACTCGTAGCGGACCGTCTGAGTGTCATATGAAAGCTTATTAGGGTACAGAGAAAAAAAAATAGGCACACAGTGGGAAAAAAGCTCAAAATGTCAACTTTAATCTCGGAATTTCCACTTTAATCATGTAGTTTATTTTGTCATTAAAGCAGAACATCATAAACTCCATCTTAAAATCATTTAATTTGGTAGTTTCTCAAATCCCATCGTAACTAAAGTAGCATGTTAAATGCATTGTTTTGTATTTGATCTTCTATGTGCTCTATGTGTGTGAATCACTACGTGCTTCCGGGCTTTCTCTTCCTCCGACAGGACACAGAATCCATTACAATCGTAATATTACAGCTCTCTGAATAATTAAAATACTGTGATGTATATGTGATATCTTTTTCATGATGATAGGAATGAAAGCATGTTATTAAATATGGGAACACGGTGGCGCAGTGATTGTTCATGTCTCACACAAGATGCTTGCTGCGCCATGCGCGACCTTCAATGAAATAATGTATTGCAGCAGTACTGTCTCTTTCAAATGTACTAACCTCCAATTCCTGTCCTTACTTTTCTTTCTCCAAATACCCAATCGCCACACAATCAGCCCTGTAATAGACGTGAAGCCATCTGTAAGCTTAGAACGACGATTCTTCAAAATGTTTAAGGAACATTGAAATATATTCGTAGTACATGTTTAATTATTCTATCCATCTATCCTTCCAGTGTCATGCAAGCCCAGCAAGAATACAGCATGAGGTAGGAACAATCCGTGAACTAGCTAGCTCTGTGGCACTGTGTCCTCACATGTTTAATTATTAACAATATAGATTATTTAAATGAAGTTAAAGTTTTATCTGTATAATATAATCAACATATTTTGCTGCATTTCATCTTAAAAATGATATCGTCATCATATGTAAATACGCGCTTTATAAAGTGGCGCAGGTTGTGAAATATTATAACTGTAGTGCAAGTTTACAGTGAGGTAATTGTACTTATAAGTACAAACAGTTTTACAAGGAACACTTGATGGACTGATTGAGTGTGTTTAAAGTTCTTGGGATGAAACTGTTTCTGAACCACGAGGTCCATACAGGAAAGGCTCTGAAGCGTTTTGCTGTGGCTGAGGCAGCATGTGCTTGATGCTGTATACCGATAATTCTCTTTCCGATCAGCTGCTGCTGTGATTCCAAACTCAGATACAGTGATATAAATACTCTGAGTGGTGCAGTGAGAGTAATATAGAAAAAGATGATCCACTGTGGCAACCCTTAACAGGAGCAACTGAAAGAAGAAAAAGAAGGTGCAGTGAGAGTAACAACGCTAAAGCAGTTATGGTATTTGGAATACTATGGCTATTCCCTGGACCATTATATTGTTACAGGTTAATTACAATCAGATGCATTACACTAATAAACAATATGCAGTTAGTTTCAGTGTATTTATAAAGCCGCGTCAGGAATGTGGATCTAAGAAAGAAAGGGTAACCACACAGGAACAGTAGCACTGCTTTGATGCTGGGTGCCGCCAGTCTGCAAAATGGAGAGCAGAACTTGCGTACGCCAGGGTATGAGGTACTGTGGAAATGTGCGTGGCTTTATGCCACGTTTAGGTTTTATACATCGCGATTTGAGCATGGAAACATTTGTACACAACATTTCTGTGTGTACGCACGGTTTATACATGAGCCCCCTGGCCACACCATCACAAGCACCACTACTGAATGTGCAATGTGCAATTCGAGGCATTCAGTGTGCGTATTCTGTGCATTTAGTTTGTCCTTTTTCACTTCTGATCCATGAAATTCTAAACTCAAAGTACTGCTGTTTAGGTAGTTCATAAACAAGCAGCAGATGGTTGCAAGGCTCTCTGTTTACCCATCACTTAAATCTGAATTGCAATATTTTGGTAGATGATGATGAAGATGTTAAAGAATATATAATCAGGTCCATAAGTATTAGGACAGTGACACAATTTCCATAACTTTGGCTCTGTACACTACCACAGTGGTTTGAAACAAAGCAATAAAGATGTGACTGAACTTTCTTTAAATTAAGGGGTTTAACAAAAGTATTGTATGGTCTGTTTAGAAAAGACAGACATTTTTATACATGGACCTCCTATTTCCAGGGTCTCAAAAGTATTTGGACAGACTACCATAACCATAAATATAATGAACATTTTCAAAATTTGGTTGCAAATCCTTTACAGTCAATGACTGCCAGAAGTCTAGAGCCCATGGCAATCTACAAGTTCTGAGTTTCCACCTTAGTGATAGTTTGCCAGGCTTTTACTGCAGCTGTCTTCAGATGCTACTTATTTGTTGCACTTTTCTGCCATCAGTGTTGTCTTCAGAAAATGAAATGCATGTCCAATTGGGTTGAGGTCAGTTGACCCTTTCAAGAATACTCCACTACTCAGCATTGAAAAGCACTTGGTTTGCTTTCGCAGTATTTTTTGGCTCATTGCCGATCTGTACTCTGAAGTGTTGTTGTATCAGTTTTGTACCATTTGGCTGAATATGAACCCTATACACTTCAGAATTAATCCAGCTACTTCTGCCCACAGTCATATCATCAATAAATACTAGTGACTGACTTCCATTTGCAGCCATGCGTGATCATGCCATAAAACTGCCTCTACAGTGTTTCACAGTTTTTGCGGTATTTACTGGATCCATGAGCTATTTCTTCTCTTATCCATACTCTTCTCTTTCCAACATTCTGGTATATATTGATCTTAGTCTCCCTTGTCCAAAGAAAATTTTTCCAGAACTTTAAAAGCTTTTAAAAAGTTTTCTGGCAAAGTCTAATCTATCCTTCCAGTGCTTGAGGTTTACCAGTGGTTTGCATCTTGTGGTAAACCCTCTGTCTTTAGTTTCATGAAGTATTATTTTGACTGTAGACTTTGGCAGTGATGGGTCTGCTTTCTGAAAAGTGTTCTTGGTTTGGCTAAATATTGTGAAGGGTTCTTCTTCACCAAGGACAGAATTCTGCAATCATCCAGCACAGTTGTCGTCTGTGGTTTTCCAGGCCTTCTGGAGTTGCTGAGCTCACCAGTACATCCCTTCTTTTTAACAATGTACCAGATGGTTGATTTGACTACTCCTCTGGTTTCTCCTATCTCTCTAAAGGGCTTGGTTTGTTTTCTCAGCCTAGTAATGGACTGTTTTTACTTGCATTGACAGTTCTTTGGACCTCATATTGAGAGCTCAAAGTGACAGGTTCTAAATGCAATTTTACATTTGGAATCAATTCCAGATGTTTTACCTGCTTAATAGTTAATGAAATAATGAGGGAACTGCTGTCAACTGGCTATGTAACAGCTTGTCAGTCAACTGTCCATGTACTGTACTTTGGAGCTCCTGGAAGAGGGGGTGGAGGCTATGCTGTCATTGGCTGTCATTCCTAAAAGGATCATACGATATGTTTGGTAAACCCATTAAATTAAAGCTGAAAGTCTACACTTCAATCACATAATGATTGTTTTATTTTAAATAAATTGTGGTTGTGTACAGAGCCAAAATTATGAAAATCATGTCACTGTCCAAATACTTATGGACCTGACTGTATATCACCATGAGCTGAGGCCAGTCGAGACAGACCTAGGCATCAGCATCTTGTTTGATTGATTTTTTTTGTGTACAACAAATCTAAGTATGCTGCCAACATTTATGTAACTAAAAATGAAAAGTAATAGTTTTGCATCAATATATTTTGGTTAATTTTACAATAAGGTCTGGAAATTTAAAGTGTGTTGGTGTATTGTTCTGTCATATTATAAATAAAATGCAATTGTCTTTGTACGTATGTTATGCCAATTAATTACAATGGTCATGAAAACATTTATAGAAAAATAAAATCCATACAAAAGTGATATTGGGTTACTTATAAAACTGTTAATTATGTCTTCCAACACAAAAGCACAATAAAAAAAGCATCCTTACATTTTTTCTTTTCTTGACCAGGGCTTTGCTCATTTCCTTTTTCTGAGTCACCATGTGGTTACCCTTTTACCTGCCTGCTTTCTCACACATTTTCTGAGGCCATCTTTTGAGAAACTATAGCACACATAGTTTTTGAGTAATGGTCTGTAAGTGAGCTTAGTTCACACTCAATATCTTATGTAAGTGTGTATTTCTATGTTTTTTAAATGTTATTTACAGAAGGATAATAACACACTGAAAAGAGGAATTAGATATTTACAGTATGTTACATTTCTATCACAATTTACCTGCTGGCATAAATATGGCAGTATCCCATTAAATGGGTGCACACCCTATTACTCAACATAATCTGGGGTTATGTTCTGTCCCCTTGTGCGCTCTTCCTGACATTCCTTCCTGGCCTTGAGCTCAAAAGGACAATATCGTTTCAATTTCCTCCACTAGAGACCCTATGCTGTCACCTATGGGAGCAACCTGGGAAAATACTATATATATTTTACCCAGTCTGCCTCTCTCTCCCTCTCCAGTTCAACTGCAAGAATCTAGCAAAGCAGTTGCATGTGCTTAGACGCAAAATAAAATAAGGCAACTAATTTTTGGTTGTGAGTGGGACAACAGTATAGAAAAGACAGAATTATGGCATTTGGGCGGCTGGCCTGGCAGGAAAAGCACACAATACCTGCCAGTAGCCTTGCTAACTACCTGAATCCTACAATTAAAGGATTCTTACATTACATTAGGAATACAGGCTAATGTGTAACTCCAGAGATACTTCAGTAATATGCACCCTATTGAACTGGTTCCCTACATTTATTTTCAAACATGAATGGATTCAGTTTGTTTGGTTAAGGAAAATAAAACATCTAGGAAGATCTGACGTCTTCTATGCAGAGTGTATCATTCTATTCCTGGCGGTGCTGCTGCAAGTATGTGATAAAAAAAAAAGGCATACGGCCTTTGCAGCCTGTAGTGGCTGGTTTTGGCAATTTCTAGAAAATTATTACTGTATTGTTTTACAATGGCACCTGTCATTAAGTAAAATGGTGTCAACTCGGTCGACCATAAATTGGTACATGCCTGTACAATATGGCCATTTTCATAGTAGTATAGTGAATTCAGTTGTAATTCTGGTTATCTGTATTTGATTTGTGTTTAAACACACAGATTGGATTTTCACTCAAGGATGTGACTTGATTATGTTACTTTTCTGCAACATGTGAAAATTAGAAGTGGACAAAGTAATGGGGAGAGACAATTGCACAAATATTAGAAATGTTAATTGTCTCACTTGAAAGTTCTAAAAGCATTGTGTTTCATCAAAGCAGTTAAAAAGACAGTCCTGCCACTAGACTAGACTCATACCATGTATTCTAATTCTCTTCATGCAATTCCTTAGCACTGCTACAACGAATTAACATATTTAGAAAATAATCTTTGCTTCTAAAAATAAAAAAGACCAAATTAGCAGAAGCAACCCTAATTCAGATATTTGACATATTTAAAATGTGTGCTTCAATATAAATGTTTAAAGCCTAAATATTCTTGATTGTAATAGAAATGTATCATTTATATGTAGTGGTCCATAGAGGGCTAGTTCCCAATAAAGGATCAAAATCAAAATAACATCATACTCAATTTCTGACCTTGAAACAGTCTAAAACGAAACCCTATATGCTTATGTTTGAAATTTGTAATTTACTATCTTCTGGAAGTGTCTCTTAGAGGGCTATGATCACCAGTAAATAATCAAATATGAAAAATATCCTATTCATGATCAGCAACCTTGAAACAGCATAAAATGACACTAAAGAATTACTAAAAAACACTGCTTTATTGGCTTTTTCTTCATTTTTTTCATCTTTGTCCCCATTTGTGGAAGTGGAGGTGGTGATGGTTGGCATTTATCATAAATACAATTGTTTCACAGGATAGTCACTAATCACTACTTTTATAGCTGCTATTGTAATGCTCTTTGAGTAATTATTTGTGTTAAAATTAGATTAGATTAGATAAACTTTATTAATCCCAAAGGGAATTTTAGATGCATACAGCAGCAGAATTTTCAAAAACAAAGATACAGACTTACAGAACAAATAATACAATAGTTCCATCAATAATTTAATTTTGTATATTGTACAGAAATTGCAAAATGAACTAAAATAATTTAGCGTTTAGAGAGGACATACAAGTGATGGGTGTAACAGAACAAGATACAGAGGCCAGAAAGATATGGAAGAAGATGATCTGCTGTGGCAACCCCTAATGGAAGAAGCCAAAAGAAGAAAAGTTTGGGACTTCGGAAAGAACAATTGAATTGCTTGATAGTAGTAGGTAGAAAAGACACTCAAAGGCATTCATTAGCTCACCATGGAGGAATGAGCCTGTGGCTAAAAGTGCGCCTCCTGGAGTGAATGGAAAGGGATAGTTCATGACGGCATTCAATTTTGTCACCATTCTCCTTTCTACAACAGCTTCCTGTGTGTACAGAGTTCACTCAGTGAAGGAGCAGACTTTCCTGATAAGTTTGTTCAGACATTGTGCATCTTTTCAGCTCAAGTTGCTTCTCCAGAAGACCAAAGTATAGAACAATGTATTGGATACTATGGATTGATAGAACGTTTCCAGCAGCTTGCTGTGTACATCAAAAGAACTTGAGCCTCCTTAGGAAGTGTAGTATGGTCTGGCCCTTTTGTATAGCACCACTGTGTTGTCAGACCAGTTCAGTTTATTATTTATGTGAACTCCCAGGTAATTTTAGCTCTGCCCCACTTCTGCATCCTCCCCCTGAATTGTGATTCATCTCAATTGAGAGTCCCTTTGGCAGATCACCACCAGCTCTTGAGTCACAAGTCATTCTTTCCCTCCAGTTGTTAGTGTTTCAGTTGGTGGCCGCCAGGCTACTGGTTTTTGCCTACCCTTTGATGTTTGCATATGGTATCTTCTGCTTTGTGATATCTTGAAAAGGAATTCCTGTTCTGGCTGATCTCTTTTAAAATAACATTTATGCATGTTGGACCATTTGTAAAATTTTTCCTTAGGCAACTAATTATCTTAGAATGTCCATTTTAAAAGCTAAGATCAAATATGAGTGATCCCAAGAGGGAAGGAGCATCTTAAATTGGAATCACATGTACAATTCTGTGCAGAATTTTCTTAGAATCTGGCAAGAATTTATTAATGTAATTGTAAATTAAACATGCTTGGCCACTGAATAATTGAATTTAATTTTCTGAAGTATTCTCTATGTTTGACCACTTTACATGGGGCTATCATGTCATATGGCTCACTGAGTTGGCTGTGGACTAAGTATTGTGTATCATGGAATGTTGTTAAAGTATATTATTGTATGTACTGTTTTTATTAGATTGTATTTTCTTATTACAGTCTGTACCTTAAAAAACAAAACCTAAAAAATGGGTTTATTCACTAGGTCAATAAGAACCATAGCCATGGTTATTAAGAGGAAAGATGGTTCAGGCTGTCTCTCTATTGATTATTGTGGTGTCGAACCTCAATTACTCCACCAACCCCCCCGCAGCTCCATGAACATGCACACCCATGGAGATAGCTGGCCATTCAACTATTTATTTATTAAAATGGGCTCCTGATTGTTAAGCTGCAGACTTGCTATTCCGCAAGGACTTGAACTTTAAAGGTATTCAGTAATAAATTTCATAAAGTAACTGTATTCTTGAATGCATCTTTAGAAATGTACCGCAAGCAGAATCCTTTATACTTAATTTTGTATTCTGAATTTGTAATACCTGTACATGTATTCTGGTACAGCCCAACCCTGCACATAGAGCAAAGTAATTTGTGTGCAAGTCTTCCAAAGTGTCAAAGCTGCTAAATGCCAAATTGAATTTTTTGACATTGCAAATAACTATTTGAGGAAAAGACAGTTACTATCAACAAAGTCTTTGCAGACTGCAAAAAGCTTCCATGTAACTGCTGATAACCTGTAGACAATGGATTGTTAGGGCAGCTGTAGTATTAGTGGTGGACTGCATCAATGAGTGCTTTTACATGCATACACAAAAACAGGATAAGGCAGAAACCCAAGTTCTTTAGAAAACCCCTTTCACACACGTCAGTCCAAAATGCTCCAATGTCACGTAACTGTGCATGAAAGAGTTAAATGTCATACAAAATCCTTAACTGCAACCCGCCAAAGAGTTTACATGCCCACATAACTAGGTTACTCGCAGAAAAATCTACCTGTTTTACCCCGGTTACTCAGAGACTAATATCCCCAATTTCTCAAACCGGAAAAAAGGTTTATATGGCATTTTGAAATTGGATTTCTGTGAATAAGTGAGGTATTAAACAGCATTTAAACACACTCAGTGTACCTCCAAAACAATAAAATCAGAAAATGTACGCATGGCGTAACATTTAGGTACAATTTGGGATTTAGTTAACTGATTTGAAAGTTAGTGCATTTTACATTTTTTTAGTTACTTCATCAAAGCATTGCTGCATTTCCTTTATTCTTGTGTAAATTATCCCACATCCATTACCCAGACTGTTATTTGCCTCAATATTTTCTGTAATTTGCCATGACTCTCCAGACGTAAATCTTTCAATAGTTTTCTTTAGTTACATAAACTTTGCATCTACCCATCTATTTGTGCATTTTCTTGTCAGTTTACTACAACAGGAACTTCTGGGATCAATTGAAAATCCCACTGAATTTCAGTATCTTTTATATCTTAAAAGACAATTGAAAGCCTTCATAAAGTACTCTTACAAATTAGCTACACTGCCTAAACAGCAGAAATATTCACTAAATGCAGTTTTTGGCATACAGTATCTGACAGTGGATAGATATTTTCCCTGCTGTATAAACTGAAAAAAAAGACATATAAGTCACTGTTTCACTGTCACATAATTCTGATTAAAGGAATGCGACTTGTATTAGGAAGCTCACATCAGATTTTCTGAAGCTGAAATGATTTTTTCCCCACATACAGTATACCTCTCTGTGTGAAATAGATGATTAGAGTCATCAGTTTATCCCTAAAATTGAATGAAAACTGATTGATAATATGGGTTATAGGAGCTACAGGGAAGTGCTATGGTTAGTGTCACACTGGTGCAGCAGCTCTGTAGGGGAAACTAGATTGGTGTTACAATAAGTACTCAAAACATTTCTAGAGAAATCAGACAAAGGTAGAAGATGTGTCAATTTGATCAAAAAGCAGTAACTTTACTCCTGAGGTATTTTTCCAAGTCTGGATTTATACATTCAGTTTTACCATTGCTTTCCAGGTGGCAGCTGATAAAATTATCAAAAAATATATATAGTGTATATATGTTCTGAGGTATTAGTTTTGGGTACCCCTTGGAGACAAATGTATACTTTTAGAAAATGCTGTTAAATTCTTAAACTCTTGGGTAACCTTTGAGGAATAAAATGTGCCCTTTAAGAGAATCTGTGCACAATAACTAAAATCTATGACAGTGACAAGTCTTTCATAAAATCAAGTGAAATCTCTCCCCAAGGCCTATTTGGGATGCAGGGACAGGTAGAGGTCCCATAGGACCTATGGCTCTGCTACATACAATAGTTTTTTAACTTAATTTCCTGTTTAATTTAAAGCTATCAGAAATACTGTTAGATTGTTTTTATAGTCTACATGACTCCTGGATATCTAGTCAATATAGAATCATATGCTTACCTAAGACATTTTGAGGCACATAAAATAACCCGCCTGAAACCTTTATTCTGGAAAAATGAAACCCACATTCGATTATTACCACTTCCATAACTATTTTCTTATTTTGATACTGTTGGGACTGCTAATTCTTCCAGAATGATATTCTGTGGTTTGATAGTTTGTTCTCAATTGTTAAATTGTCATGAAAAAGTGTTCATGTTTGTATTTTGTCTCCTGCCCAATAACAGATTATATAATTAAAACAGCTATAAAAGATATCATTTGACTTGAATGTAACTATTTAGATGATTTTAAGTATATTATATTCTTCTGGTTCATGCCTATTTCCAATATTATAATTTCATTCTGCTGACATCAGTTGATAAAACTCACAACTCACCGTTACATTATAGGTAGAACCTATTTGCTAGGTAGGAATGTTTAACTCATTGACTTAACACTGAGTCCCTGTGCGTGAGTCTTGTGCGTGAGTAGCTTAAAAAACATCTAGAATGGCATCAACATCAGGTGAGAGAGCAAAGTGAATGCACAAATCAAAATACTCCATTCCTATTATTTATTTATTTATTTATTTATTTATTGCCTATCATTGCTGAATCAGACTCTAACTTATTGAACTCCAGTTCTGATACAGGTGTTCTGGAGATCAAAAATGAAAAACAGGTACTTGCATCAGCTGATGTGCCTCTGGCAACGTTCGCCTGGGAGGACTACACAGACACTTATCAAATTCTATTTTGATGCAAATGACCTAGAAATCAAAAAATGAAAGACAGGCACCTGCATCAGCCGATTGGTCCCCCGCTGATCATTGTGCTGAACACACTCGTGTGGCTGATGCGTCTATGGCAACATTCACCCTGGGAGGACTACAAAGACATAGACCCCAGGGAGGCAAGTTGGCAAATGGACTTCATCAAACAACACAGTGTGCTAGTGGACACTACAGATTACCAACCACACAACTACTTCAAGCTGTTTGTCTTCCAGAAAGTGCCTTTCAGTTTATGAGTGATGAGACAAACAGGTACATAATAAGTATTTAAATTTACATACTGTAGAGGCTCATTGAAAATAAAATAGAGTGACATTTGTCATAAATGCAGTATGTATTTTATGTTGATTTATGTGTGTTTTGTTGGATTTTTAGAAAACTGAGCTTTTGGGAAAAATATTTAGACCTGGTACAAGAGAAAAAAATAATTATCCCTGAAAGAGTTAATAAACGTTTCCTGAAAAAGTTGGTTTCCCTTGTTTTTGGTGAACAGTGAAAAAAGAGCTTCTGTTTCATGTGACATTGAAGTGCATATTCAGGTCATAATTTAAATATGTTTAACTTGTTTTACCATTATTGCGAAACTAGGCTATATATCAATTCCTGAAAGTATTCGAAAAGTATTCATTACATATTCTGAATAAGTCTGATTAAGTATTCAATCTGAATGCAAATCTGAAGAAGTTAAAAACTGTATATTAAGCATTCTGTAACTAAATATTTTTAGGGCATCTACATGTAGATAGAGTAGATACAGCAAAAATGCAAAAATAAGGACAACACAAGGCACAGCAGTTGCTAGATTCAGATCTAAAAGTGGCACTAAGCTTTCTTCTGCTCTTTAATACATTTATATAATCACTGATTTATTAAAAAAGAGAGAGGTTGTCATATGGCACATTTCAAGGATTTTTGAGCACATTTTAAAGCTATTTACATTGCTGTATGTACATTTGGCAGCTTCTTGCTGAGGGCAGTTCCTTCAATACATTAAGGAAAAGTAAGAAAGGCATTTTGTTTTGTTTTTTTGATTTGGATAAATAAGTAAAAGTGATAAAAATAGAGTTTTGATTAGTCTGAAACAAATTTTGTTTTAAAGATTTCTTTGCTATAAAATGTAGTACTACAGTAGGGTGTTGTACTGTGCTAGCCATTATCAATGTAGCTGAGAAGTCACGCAAAATGACACCTTTTATTGGCTAACTGAAAAGGCCAATAAAAGGTGTCATTTTGCTTGACTTCTTACTACTTTGGCATATAATGAATTTGTGTTCTGTTTTATTTTTAGTATTTGGGACAAGGTAGAGCTAGGCAAAATATAAATGTTTTGATTCGATATTTAAAAAGGAAATCAATAGGCAAAAGCCAATATTGAAATATTCAGCCCTTTTGTTTGAATCCCTCCTAGTTGTTCTTCACATTAAATAAAATCCACAAAATCTTTAGTACTCTTTCTAAACATGTCTACATATTCTGCCCATGTTGCCTGGCAGTGAAGAGCATGAGAAAAAAACTGACAGAGGATCCAATGAGGGATAGTTTATAACATGTAGGGCTAAATCTTTTGTTGGCATATTGTTTTATTTTACTTAGGATGACAGATGGCCATTCAGACATGTGTGGTGAATGCACAGCAAAATGAGTCTCTACTAGACAAAGTTCCATAATTGTTCTCTGTTCCATTGCATACTGTATGATGGTGGAAGGAGATAACAGCTGCAATGACATGCAGTATTACAAAACACAGTTTTACCTATTTATTTTGAACCCCAAAAATATTCACACTTTGTCTGTGGTCAGATAACTACACAAAAAACTAATTCACATTATACCAGAAGTGACATATCTGTCTATTGCATACACTCTCTGAAAACATAACTGTTGAATGAAAACAGCAGTCTTTGTAGTTTTGCTGTTTGTGTATCACTCATGTGGTAAACTGCATAACTTGCCATTTTATTTTTATTTTGAGATTGTATTTTTTGTTTAGCAAGTGAATTAAGCTTTCTAATTACACTAATTGGAGATTAAATGTATTGAATATTCATTTTGCATTAACATTTATAAATGCATTGCCATGGTGATCTTTGAATCAGCTAAGATTATTGCAGGAAGTCAAATATGCAACCCTATTACTTTGTGGGCATAGGTTAATCATTTAATATATAATAAAACATTAAGGTCTGTGTGTGTGTGTGTGTCCAGTTCCGCCATGCAATCTGATTAGTCAGTTTGGCGCTGGTCACATGATCGAAAGAGGACATACAAATATGAGACACATGAGGAGGAGAAAAGGCGTAGGAGGTATGCTGAGAGGCGTCTTCAAGGACAGGAAGTATAAAAGTGGATAGGAGACAAGCAAAGCATCACAAAGTCTGAAAGGCAGGCTTTATGGGAATGTTAATGAGAGAGGGAACACTGGTCTGAATGAAAGGCGCTGAAGGTACACATAGAGCAAGATATTTTCATTATTTTTACATTTATTCTGTTACCAGTCAGGTAATGTGGCAAGGCGGATAATAAAATTTGAATGAATGAAATAAAAATCTGTGTGATATTATAATGCCATTTTTTAAGAGGGAGACATTACTTCTCTGTTCATTGGGATTGAAAGTCAAAGTGAAGTTTCACTGGGCAGTTCAAATGGTTCTACAGTAATCCCTCCTCCATCGCGGGGGTTGCGTTCCAGAACCCCCCGCGAAAGGTGAAAATCCGCGAAGTAGAAACCATATGTTTATATGGTTATTTTTATATTGTCATGCTTGGGTCACAGATTTGCACAGAAACACAGGAAGTTGTAGACAGACAGGAACTTTATTCAAACACTGCACACAAACATTTGTCTCTTTTTCAAAAGTTTAAACTGTGCTCCATAACAAGACAGAGATGACAGTTCCGTCTCACAATTAAAAGAATGCAAACATATCTTCCTCTTCAAAGGAGTGCACATCAGGAGCACAGAATGTCAGAAAGAGAGAGAAAAGCAAACAAATCAATAGGGCTGTTTGGCTTTTAGGTATGTGAAGCACCGCGGCACAAAGCTGTTGAAGGCGGCAGCTCACATCCCCTCCGTCAGTAGCAGAGAGAGAGAGAGAGAGAGAGACAGATAAAAACAAACAATCAAAAATCAATACGAGCCCTTCGTGCTTTTAAGTATGCGAAGCACCGTGCAGCATGTCGCTTCACGAAGCAGCTGCACAGAAGGGAGCAACGTGAAGATAATCTTTCAGCATTTTTAGACGAGCGTCCGTATTGTCTAGGTGTGCGAACAGCGCCCCTGCTCAATCCCCCTACGTCAGGATCAGAGAATGTCAGCGCAAGAGAGAGAGAGAGAAAAGTAAGTTGGGTAGCTTCTCAGCCATCTGCCAATAGCGTCCCTTGTTTGAAATCAACTGGGCAAACCAACTGAGGAAGCATGTACCAGAAATTAAAAGACCCATTGTCCGCAGAAATCCGCGAACCAGCAAAAAATCCGCGATATATATTTAAATATGCTTACATATAAAATCCGCGATAGAGTGAAGCCGCGAAAGGCGAAGAGCGATATAGCGAGGGATTACTGTATTTCCCTGAAATATTAACACCCTCCACAGAACTCTGATGTTTCCCTACAGATTCTTCCTTAGTGCCAGCCATGTAAAGTACCTCTTAATACCAGAGAGAAATAGGGATTGTCTTGCTGTTAAAAACAGTGAATGCAGTTGCCTGACTGCAAACACAGTATTTATATGCTGATGACTGTTATACAATAAATACCAGCACACATCATATCGTCACATCTGGGCTGCTGAGTTTCACAAAAGACAGTTAGGAGAGGACTGAGCATACAGAATTTTCTTTTTTAACACTTGAAGCAAAAGCACTGAACCTTTATTCAACAACAATGCCTTAATTTAAATACTCAACAAAGTGGGCAACTTCCAAGCTGTCTCTGTTATAGCAACTCTAATTCTTGAGTTTACTGTAAATGTCTTCCTTGCGAGGACTCAACTGTAAAGAGAGGGGTGTAGCAGGGGCTGAGACAGGCCGCGCAGGACAGCAGAGAACAAGACAACAGGTAAGTGACACTGGCAGAGCCAACAACTGCCATCCTGAGTGGGTGTTTCTTATGCACTATAATGCTGTTTAGAAGAAAGTTTACATGTCTGAGTGTGTGTTTCTATAGCATTAGAACACTGTATAGAAGTGTGAAAACTGAGGTGGCTGAAGCTGCGCCATGGGACGGGGTGTAGCACAAACGGTCGAAATATGTATATATATTATGAACTATGATTAGCACTGTATTAAATCAATAGCTTTGTCTTTCCTTAGATATAACACTCATTCAGAAGATGAGATTAAGTGATTGAAAGAGATTGACAGCTACTGAGCTGTAGACACAGACGCTAAGGCATTTATGGTTTTGAATGCATTATATACAGTAGAAACTCAAATATAAGTAGAGGGATATAAAATAAGACTGGTTGGAAAAAAAATCTTATTTGAGTATTTCTTTAAGGTACAGTCATTCATGAAATTGTTACATTTTGAAAAACAAAAAAAACGTGTTTTTTCAGTAATATTTCACATTATTACTGTTATAAAATATTTTTTGGACTCTGTATGGAAAATGCTTGTAAACATGTTTATATGGTGCTGATCTTCAATCTAAGATGTTTTAAGAACAGATTGAGAACTATTGACTATTGAATTTTGGGTCAAAGTAATCTCAATATCAGTTTAATTCCATATTGCCCATCCGTAAGACAAGGAGCTCTAGATTCAAGCATGATTTCCAGAAAAACTTTTAGTTCATATGGCTTTTTCTTTTATATAATTCCTGGATGCCATCTTCTCCCCATTGAGGAGTTTTTGTATAGCCGTTCCTGTCTCATCAACATAGTGGTCTATTTCTTTCAAGAGAAGAGTTCCACTGGTAAATCATATGTTGTTTTTTTGTCTGTTCAATCAGTCTGTCAGGAACCCATTAATTAATGCAAATAACTTTTAACTTTTTTTTTTATTTTTATTTGTGTTGCTTATAATTTTGCTATTTTTCTGATGTCATAATGCTGCCATTTTGTGTCCATGGATTTCATGGACATCATCATTTTGTTTTTCTGTTTGACGCTTTGTTTACTGAACACCTGATGCATGTGTCATGTAACCTTTGACATCATGGAGGGCAGGTATATAAGATGGCCTTTCAAGTAAGCAGGTGTTTGAACTTTAACCTTCTTAAAAAGTATCTATCTATCTGTCTATCTATCTATTGTCACAGACGTGCGCATGGGAGGCAGCTAAAGGGCCTGAATGAGAGTAATTCCATGCCAGACCAGGGGGTGGCGGAGTGCACTAACTCTTTCTATCACTTCTCTGCAGACCAGTTATGGGAAATCCCACCTGGCCCTGATGACGTCACTTCCGGATTCTGGCATCAATTATGTCACTTCCAGTTCTAGCCCCACAGATGATGTCACTTCCGGTCCCGGTCCAATGGCGTCACCTCTGGTTCCAGCCCCACTGATGAAGTCACTTCCTCTGCTCTCCTTTAAAGCTGCCATCTTTGTGCTATCCAGTCAGTTCTGTTGTGGACTCCAGTCTGTACACATCTGTACATTATTAATTTCCAATTTTGCAGCCAGGAACAATATATGGGTGATTGTCCCAAACCTTTCTGTGGCACTTTTTGTCTTGTTTATGCCACTATCTATCTATCTTACAAACCAGTTCCCAATTGCCAAAAATACAAAATAATAAATAAATAAATAAATATAGATAGATAGATAGATAGATAGATAGATAGATAGATAGATAGATAGATAGATAGATAGATAGATAGATAGATAGATAGATAGATAGATAGATAGATAGATAGAAGTTTAAAATCAGCAGAAAATGTACTCAACTATTAGGGTGAACATAAGCAATATGAACAATGAGCTAAAGAATTAAATGCAATAAAGTTCATATACATTAGGGATGACACTCCACCTTTAGTGCATAGCCTCCTACTAAATAAAATGTATTCTCAGTCATCAAAAAACCTCTAATACTTGGTCAGTGAGTCCTGTCTGTTTTTGAATTGACTGCTCCACCTTTAAATATTTATTTATATGCATATTTTGTAAGTAAGTAATTGATTTCTGCTTATCAGGAAAAATACATTCTCTAGAGTGTGAATTGTAAATCACACATTCACATTTCGCTTTAGAAGAAATACTTTTTGTCATCTTGTACAAAATGAATTGTTAATCTGCATTTGTATTGTAAGCAGACCCAATAATTGAATATACTTCGATTTACTCTTGCTGCCTCAACAGAAACAGATAATAACTAGAGAATATTGTTGCTTTCCCCAGGCACAAGAAATTGTTCCAGTCGAAGGAAATGCAGCCAGGAAAATTGGATGGCACAGAGCCAATTGGAAATTGCCCTGATTTTCAGCCTGTAAGCCCAGGTAATGTTTCATTTGGTGACAGAGTTGTACAGGTTGCACATATAAAATTGAGCAAAGCCGCATCAATTTGTACACACACATTATTTCACACAGACTTATCCAGTTGAAAATAATATTTCTTTGAGAGGATGGGTCTCATCAACATGATTTAAAAATGAGTTACATCTTATTTTTTTTATTAACTTAATTTTTTTAGCTAAGCGTGTCCTCTTACTGCTACAAAGCTAATGTATATGTTTTTGTTTTTTGCAGATGATTGACATGAACTTTATATTAGAAGCGATGTTTTGTACAATGCATTCTTATTTGGTGTTGTACAGGTTATAATCCACTTTTCCAGTTGTGATGCTGCTAAATTCTATATTTCAGGGAGGACCACTTCTATAAATCAGGTTTAATAGCTTATTAACTACATGATCTAAATTTGTTAATCTTTTCAACTGCCCATCCATTTTATGAACCTGCTCTTTCATATATGGGGTTGTAGGGGCTTAAGCTATGAACAGTTTAACAACACAAACCAGTAACCAAACCTGAAGGAAATGCCATTTCAGTATAAGACATACATACAGACTTACCTTACCTACTCTGGCCCAATTTACAGTTAAAACCTAACATGCATAAGTTTAGAATGTAGGAGGTAAGAGGAGTATGTGTAGTAAACTCTTGTAGATACAGGAAAAATTGAAACCTATTTGTACATAATCCTGCGGTGGGTTGGCACCCTGCCTGGGATTGGTTCCTGCCTTGTGCCCTGTGTTGGCTGGGATTGGCTCCAGTAGACCCCCGTGACCCTGTGTTCGGATTCAGCGGGTTGGACAATGGATGGATGGGTGGATGGACTTGTACATAAGGAAAACAACAAAACCAGGAATCAAACTGACTCAACAACTTTTACTGTCCTACACTATGATAAAGATTTCCACCAAGAACAAGGAAATGTGTTGTGCATGGTAGGTGAGACAGTGACAATTTTTCCTGCATATATTATTCTCATTTATATCAATAGAAAACTGAATGCTGTAGGTTCAAACACACAAAATTAAATAATTACTAGATATTTTTCATTTTGGAAAAAAATCTAAAGGCACCTATTTTCTTTGTCATGTCTGTTTGTCTATCAGTATTAAACAGTTTGACTCTCAAGACACTTATTCTTGAACAAAATTTGTCTTGAGCTATCTCAAATAAACTATGATGTACATTGCTTTGTAATTCTCCAAAACAACTATTTAAAAGCATTATCAAACTTTATAAACCATCCATCTTCAAATCAGAGAAACATTATTTGCAGCCTCGGTTATTAATTCATTTCAAGTTTCTCTTGAGAAAGACCGTTTCTACTTCTTTATTTTCCTCATTTACAGTACATGTCAGTTAGGAGCTTCCAAGAGCAAAGCAAATCTTCAGTACAAGTTATTGAAATGCCACCAGACTTGCATGAATGGCCAAGAGCTTGCCATCACTTCGGTTTCAACAAAGATTTTAACTTTACCCCACACATATATTTTTAAAAAATTGTATATATAAGAAATATGAACAAAAATTAGCCACAGCCCTTCATGGCAAACCACTAACAACAGCATATCAGTGGATTCAATTTTTACATCCTTGATTCAGAGCCTACTGTCTATGAAAACTATGTCAGCCACTATATCCCATATTTATATTTTTTAGCTTGTTTTTAACTTATATGTTATCAGATAGTTTTTGTCTTTTCTTTTTGTGTTTCTTTACTATGGTGTCAGCTGTTCCATGAAAATATATGTCACTTGGCATGCTCTGACACATGAACTGAATGATCAGAGAGAACCTTCCTTTTATGGGTTGAAAGGTATATTGATAAGTTAATAGGTTATTGTAGCATTGTGCCACTGCAGTTTATAACCATGAACATGGATGCAGGTTAAGAAGTTAAAAGCTGTCCACAATAGCCCTGTTTGCACAATAAGAGTGAAAAGAAATGCCGTGGTGTTATATGAGCAAGAGGCCAACAGACTTTAAATGCTATTCTACCATCCATATATTTTTTATTCAGAAGAAGTTTGCTTTTATTTTTTTTATTTTCAACAGTCAATTCTTGACTAAACAAAACAATTTATTTTGACTTTGGAGATAACAGATACTTGTATTTCTGGTCTCCTACCAAGTAAAGGTTGTAAGAATGTAGAAATGAAAATGAAGATATGGCAACAAATAAGCAGGTAAACCATAGGTGTAAGATTATAAGATTAGATTTATTAATCCCATGGGGACCTTAAGATACAGACTCACAGGACAGATAATACAGCCAATCAATCAATCGATTAAACATTAAATACATAAATAAATAATAAAAAAGTATATTCTGCAGTATTATGCCATATACATGAAAGTATATGGTAGTCTTTTCCCTTCTTGGCATACTATGCCTATTCACCCCCTTGGAAGCCTTTCAGATGGTATGTTATACAATATTAAATCACAGTGGAATTAATTTGGCACTGATCGTTAGAAAAAGTGAAAACAGACCCCTGTAAAGTGGCATAAATTATTTGCAAATATAAAACACAAAATAACTGCTTAAGCATTCATCCTATAACAAGTCAGCATTCAGTAGATTCGCCTTTGGCGAATGAATGACGTTACACTTGTCATTCTGAGTGGTTCTCTGTCAGCTTTGTAGCAGTGCTACTTAAGAACTGCATCTCCCAGCAGTCCCTGCTGGGGCTGCTGGGGTCAAAGGTAGCCACAGGCAGATAAAAGGAGGGCAGAGGGCAAAGGAAAGAAAAAAGTTTTGTTTTTGGTTTGTATTGTTTGTTGCGGTTATTTGTCGTCTCTCCTGCTGTTATTTGAACTGTGATCATTTTGTCTTGGACTGTATTCGTTTGTTGGGGTCTGGATTGTCTGTCTACCTGTTCACTGAGAGCTGTATTGGATTATTGGATTTTCCGGAAGAGTGGAGCGCTCCCGAATCAACCATCAACCTCATCAGTAAATACCGGTAGGACTGTATTTTCCCTTCTCCATTGCAACTTACAGATCGCTGGACTTAACTTGGTCACTATTCGTCTTTCAACCTGTTTCGTATATATGGACTTTGCTGTGTGGTGTTTGTGTTTATTTTGTGTATGTGTAATATCGCCGAAGAGGCCAGGGGTGGTATTACTGTTTTTATTACTCAATTCGTGTCATTATATTTATAATTGTTTGCCATTCCCAGTGTGCTTATTTGTCTCTGTGGTGAGAGTGTGTGGGTCGATCCAAGGCTGGGGACATTCCTGGGATCTCTGCTATTAAAATAAATAAATCACCGTCATCTTTGGCGGTGTGGATCTTAGCGGCTCCTGACCGCTACAGATTTTGGCGAGCCAGGTAGGAGCCAGGTTAATTACGTTCCCTTCTGACCGACTTTACAAACACATCCGACGGAAGCATGTCTGTTGTAAGCGCAGTGCAGGGCGAGGAGCTTGAGCTGAGTGGACCGCTGGTGGACGTACGTCCGCAGCCTAGGCCACGTCACGTTACGGTCAGAGCCCCGGAGGAAGAATTGAGCCTGCTGGATTCCCTGTGTGTCTCCAGTCCGGAGCAGCCCGAGACAGATGAGGGACGGCTTCTGCATGACCTGACGTTGCACCTTGAACAGCTAGAGACGCGGGTGGATCACATCGCCGGCAGTTTTCTCAACCGAGATGAAACCATCCATGATCTCATCGATGCCACGGCCGCCCGAGTTTCCGGTGAGGCGGTTGTGAGGGTGCAGCGTCTGGAGCAGTCCTTCGCGAAGTGTGTGCAGCGCCTGGAAGCCAATATGAGGGAGGAAATCAGGAGGCAGGTGCAGGATAGCTGGCGTGCCGTCACGCAGCCACTGGGGCAGTCGACTCCTTTAGCGGGAGTGGGGATCAACTGGGGACAGTCGTCCTTGTCCATTGCGATGCCGCGGATGGAGTTCCCTAAGCTGGCCCCTCAGTGTGCACCCACGGGCATTGTCGACTTTGTGGAGGAGGTCGACTTGTTCGTGGAACTGCATCCTCTGAGTGGAGCCGAGCTGCGGGGATTCCTGAACACGGCACTCAGCGGGCCGGCGCACTCTTGGTGGTTTGCTGAGCGGCACAAGTGTAACACCTGGGCGGAGTTTCACGCTGCCTTCCTGAAAGCATTCCTCTCAGATGAATACCAGGTGCTGTTGGAAGAAAAGCTCCGGACCTTTGTACAAAAGCCATCGCAGAGTCCCAGGGACTTTGTCTTTGAGTTCCGTGCGTTGTGCCTTAAGTGGCGATCTGACATGCGTGAGGAAGAGATATTGCAACGTGTCCTTGACGCTTGTGACCCTCGGGTGGCGGCTACTCTGAGGGGGGTCGTGAAGTCGGTTGATGAGTTGGTGAAGGTGGGGTCCCGAGTGGAAAAGGACTGGGCGGCTATCAGGATTAGTGGGTCTCGAAAGGGTCCTACGTCTCGGGATGTCCCCTGTCCCAAACCACGAGGGAAAGCCTCAGTGGATCCCCGTGCCGAACTCACCCTGGTGCAAGCCACCTTGCCCCTCTTAGTGCTGCCCGTACAAGTGCGAGGTGTCACTGGAGAGGCGGTCATAGATACAGGGAGCACTTATACCCTTATGAAATACAGCTTGTGGGAAAAGCTTAAAGTGCCTCATGAGCAATTAAGGGGAAGTGCAAAAGTAAAATTCTTTCTTGCGGATGGAAGGGCGCACGGGGCCAGGGGCAGGGTTCCTATGAGGCTCTGCTTACATGAGACACACTGGGAGACCATCAACCTCATCAGTAAATACCGGTAGGACTGTATTTTCCCTTCTCCATTGCAACTTACAGATCGCTGGACTTAACTTGGTCACTATTCGTCTTTCAACCTGTTTCGTATATATGGACTTTGCTGTGTGGTGTTTGTGTTTATTTTGTGTATGTGTAATATCGCCGAAGGGGCCAGGGGTGGTATTACTGTTTTTATTACTCAATTCGTGTCATTACATTTATAATTGTTTGCCATTCCCAGTGTGCTTATTTGTCTCTGTGGTGAGAGTGTGTGGGTCGATCCAAGGCTGGGGACGTTCCTGGGATCTCTGCTATTAAAATAAATAAATCACCGTCATCTTTGGCGGTGTGGATCTTAGCGGCTCCTGACCGCTACAGCTTTGCATACCTGGGTGCCGCAGTTATTCCCCAATGCCCCTTGCAACACTGACAGACTACAGTAAGTTTTCTCCAGAATGTTCCTGTATTTTCCTGCTTTCATTTTACCATCAACCCTTATAAACCTTCTAGGGTCTTCTGCTGAGAAGCATCCCCCACAGCATCATGCAGCAGCCACCATGCCTCACAGTATAGAGATGAGCTGTTTTTGATAGTGTATAGTCTTTTGCTTATTTTGGACTTATCAAACTATAGAACCTTCTTCCTTGTGACATCAGAGTCTCCCATATAACTCCTGTTGAAATGGCGTGTGTATTTTCTTTTAACAGTGGCTTTCTCTTTGCCACTCTCCCACTAAACCTGTGACTGGTAAAGCACATGGGCAGCAGTTTTACTATGCAAAGTCTTTCTAATATCATCCATCGTAACTCCTCCAGAATTATCAGCGGTCTCTTGGTGGCCTTTCTCACTAGTTTTTTTATTTAATTTATTTCTTTTTTGCAGCTTGTTGTATTTCCATTTTTAATGAATGATTTAACTGGACTCCAAGGGATATTCAGAGACTTAGATACTTTCTTGTCTCTATATCCTGACTTGCTCTTTTTCAATCACTTTTCCTCAGAGTTTCCTGAAGTGTTGGTATTGTCTTCATTGTGTGAATTAGGCTATGATACTGATTCACCACAAGTTGGATCTTTCTGTTAATGTAAATTTATACTACAATCAGCTGAAATTCCTTGACTGCAGACAGGTGATCTCCATTGAACTAATTATTTACTTTTAAAACCAATTGGCAGCACAAGTGATGATTTAGACATGTCATCTTAAAGAGGCGCAATCAGTTATTTTGCATTTTATATTTGTAATTGATTTAGACCACTTTGCACAGATCTATTTTTAGTTTGACATTAAAGATTTTTCTTCTGTTTATCAATGTCAAAAAGCCAAATTAACTTCACTGTGATATCGTTTAACAATAAAATGTGAAAACTTTAACATCTTTTTATAGGCATCATATAACATGTCCAACACTTATAGCTTAGTTATTACTAATATCTTCCTAATGTATATTGTAGACTAGAAAATTTTAACAAATCTTTAGAAATGCCATTATACAGAAAATGCATGATTATTACCAATGCAGTAGATTCATGCACAGGTCCAGTAAAGACAATGGATTCTGGCTGCTTCTATATTAAAGAGAAGGTTATTCAGCCTAAAAAAGCATTTAAAATGCTACATTTTTAGTGTGAAACACACCTTTAATTTAGCCAGATGGACTTGCTTTTACTTCATAAGTGTGTTTTTTTTAATTAAAGCTGTAGATTACTTCTGCAGTGGTAATGTGCAGTAAGTTATTAGAGGAACTGCCATTTTGTACATGAGTATGCCCAATTGTAGCTGGTTCCTACTTTGCGTATGCTGCCTTCTGGCTCCAACTTCCAAATCTGTTGAACAAAACAGAGCAGATTTCTTAACTGCAAGGAAAATATTTTATAGGCCTGCAGAGAAAAGAGAGAAATGAGCCGAAGTGTGATAAAGAATAGTAGTGGCACAAGGAGCCAAGGAAACAGAGAGATGATATTGCATATTTTCTGTAAAGCCTGGGGCTCTAAGAATGCTTTGACTATCCCTTGTCATATTGCCCTCATTTCATTTTAATAATGAAGAAAATCTAGTAAATTCTTACTATTTTTTGTAAAAGGGATTGACAAGACATCATTTCACAATTGCAGAAATGGTTTAATTCCCATTTGTAATAAAATCAAACTAGAGCAAAACTGAACAAATTACTTGTTAAATATCATGCAAAACTGACAAGGAAATGCAATTTTACTAACACCCACTTACACAATTTTATACAAATATCAAAATTGTATATACATATATATGGTCGGGACACCAACAGAGTGGAAGGACCAGGGGAGAGGGCATTGGTGAGACAATACCTCCCCTGGGACTCTACAGGGCAGCCCTTCTGGGTGGCTGTGGCACCACGGATTCTCGCAGAGCATGTCGGGAGCTGGAGTTTGGTGAAGCCCTGTTGGGTTCCGTGGGGGCTGCCAGGGGGAGCTGCAGAGCCCTATAGAGGACCTCCAGCACACCAGAAAGTGATTCCAGGTAATACTGATGAGCCACCTGGAACACTCCCAGGACCTGAATAAGAGGAGCCACCTCACTCCATTGAATGGCCAGAGTCGGGAGGAAGAAGACGAGGAGTGGAGGCGGATGGGTTGGCAGCAAGAAGGGACTGTATATTAGTGTGTTGTGCACTTTAAAAACTGTAAATAAATCTGGGTGTTGTGTTGAACCTGTGTCCTGGTTGTGTGTGTCCAGGTTTAGGGTGGCAATATGGGCTCTGGTGGCTTCACTATATATATATATATATATATATATATATATATATATATATATATATATATATATATATATATATATATATATATATATATATATATATATTATGAGAAGCAGCCCGGACACAGACTTTTATTGTCCCCGGATGTGCTCCAGGTGTGTTCCAGCAATCTTCCACCAAAACGCCCCAGTGTGGCGGAAGTGCCGGCTGCATCCCCGGAAGCACTCTGGGTGTCACTGCTCCTCTTCCCCCAAGCACTTCCTAGTTTGGTGGTATTGTTTGTGCTGAGGTCCAGGGCTCTCCATGCATTGGGGCGCCCCCTGGCAGTGACCAAGGGCCACTACAGGGCTCTCCAAAGCTCTGTACCCATGGTCCCCACAGCAACCAGGGCGGTCGCCCCCTTGTGGTCTGGAGGAGGCGCAAGCCCTCCTCCGGTCCTCCTGGGCATCCCGGCTGGGTACCACCCCCAGCCGCGTGCCACAGTACCCCACCACAAGCTGAGACCACTAGGAGCCAGCAGCCCGACCCGCGAGGGCAGGTCTTCCACGGCAGGAAGCCGACATACTCCGCTCCAGGGCCCGGTCCTGCAAAATATCAACCAGAACAAGGGGTGGAGACGTTGCCTTGATGCCGCCACTCAGCGTCTCCTCGTCTCTTACGTAGGCAATGCTCCCCCCTCTGACCGGCACCCTGATGCTTGCCACCTCGGCCCCCCTTTCATGACCTCCATGCCCCCCGTGTTGGGACATCTGACAGGACCGCACGCACCCCTGTCACCTCAGCCGGCTGTGGGGTTTCCCTGTGGGCGGCCCTTCTCTGGACGTGAGCACCCAGCATCACGTCCCGTCCTATCGGAAGAACCGGCTCTCTTCCCTCGCTTCCTCCTTTTCCTCTGGGACGCCATGACGGTTTGGGTCTGCCTATGGCAAAAGGACAAACCCTGTCCCGTCTGAGTCCCTACAGACCGACGCGAGGCCCCCGCTGGCTCAGGGCGGAGGGCGCTAGGAGCTGGGGCACACATCAGCCTGCGTCCTACCAGCCCTCTTGCTGTCTCTCCCCTCAACTCTCGCACAGCTCTCAGCGCCGCATCCACTGTCGGAGAACCCCCTACTCAATTCCGATTATTCGAATCATGGACCTTTTCAGTGGGCTCTCCTTTATGCTTTATGGGGTTGGCTTCACTCACCGTCCCCGCCGTCCTGCTCTGGCTGAAGACTCCAGCTACACACGCTGGCTGATTCCTGTGTGCCCTTTCTTCCGGCCTAATCGGGTTCTTCCCTGGCACGAGATGGACATTCCTTGGTCCCGCCTCCATCAACTAGTCGGCGGGCACACAAGACACACTGTCCAATCCCGTGCCTGTCAAGGGGAGGGACTTCCGGTCCGCGGCCATTTTGGCTCCTTTCTTCCTGGTGTGGCGGCATGCTGGCTCTTTGAGTTGCAGCATCTCCTTCTCTGCAGCTCTCCCTGCTGCCACCGTGTCGATCGACAAACGCCTGCCACCGACAAGAATCTGGGCAGCCCCTGCCTGCTAAACACAAAACACATGCGGCCCCGCAGGGTCGGTTGCTGGCAAGCAGGGAACTTAACCTCCCAGGTCCTGTCTGTCTGGGGAAACGTTCCTGGCGTGGCAACATGCCTTCCCGGGCGCCTTCTACTCCTTCTAATTCAGCTATGCCCAATGTCTTCATCCTGCACCAGGGGAAAATGGCCCTTCTGCGAACCAGTGGCGCTCCTTGGGGTGAGTCGCTCCCGTGGGGTTGTGCGTGTGCCGGTCCCGTGACACGTGTGTAGGCTCCCCTAATGTGCCGGGCTGTCCACCGACTTATTTGTTAAAACAGGTCCCCGCCTTGAACCAGGCGGAGCATCCTGCCGACTACGCCACTGTGGGAAACAGCCCAGACACAGACAGATGGACATCGTTTTAAATCCCAACACACGTTTATTTTACAAGTATTTACAAATATTAAAGTGCACAACCCAGTGCCGCAGCACCAATCACCCCACAAGTCCAGGCCAACACACACTGCCTTTCCTCTCTTCAGGCCGCCTCTTTTTCCTCTCCCAGACCTCGTCCTCTTCCACCCGACTCCAGCTCTGAAAGAAGGGAGGTGGCCCCTTTTATTGTCCCCGGATGTGCTCCAGGTGTATTCCAGCAATCTTCCACCGACACGACCTAGTGTGGCGGAAGTGCCGGCTGCATCCCCGGAAGCACTCCGGGTGTCCCTGCTCCTCTTCTCCCCCAGCACTTCCTGGTTTGGTGGAAGTGCTGAGGTCCAGGGCTCTCCAGGCATTGGGGCACCCTCTGGCAGTGACCACAGACCCCTACAGGGTTGAGCTTCAAAGCTCTGTACCCGTGGTCTCCACAGCAACTAGGGCGGTCGCCCCCTCATGGTCTGGAGGAGGCGCAAGCCCTCCTCCGGTCCTTCTGGGTGTCCCGGCTGGGTACCACCCCCTGCCGCGTGCCACAATATATAAATAATGATTCAATCAATGAAAAGATAATATTAGCATCTATGGTTGATATTGTGACTTTTCAAATAATCTGGTGTTCTTGGTAGTTTTCAAAATAAGGTTTCTTTAACCCAGAACAGACATTGAATTATCAGAACTGTTTTTGATTCATTTAATGCTCTTCAGGAAGTGGCATTTAACCACAAAACCACAAGCTATACCCAATATAAGCACATTATATATATTGTTATTTACTTGGTGAAAAAATAAAGTTTAAAATTAAATTGCTTCCAAGACAACCCGTACAAATATTCACATATTTTATGAATATAATGACAAAACTCTTATAAATATCCAATACTTGTTAAGTTGGGGTATGTTAAAAAAAAGTTTTTGCGAGATGTGTAAATGACATTGAAATAACAAGACATGTTTTTTTAGGGTAAACGTGTACGCACTAAATAAATAAATAAATATACAGTTGCATATATTTCTATGTATTTAATTTGAGTTTTAATTAAGACAGCATCTCATGATGATAATCGTTATGACAGGGCCATGTGTGATAGCAGAAGCTTCTCTTTCTCCAAATTGACATTTAGAGGGTCGGATATCTCTCTCTATATGGCACCGTGACACACTCAGTGAACTGTATTGCTCCCTTACAGCTTTAGAGTTCTGGCTTTACAATTCCAACCCAGGCACTCTCTAAATGAAGTCTGCATGTTCACTGTCTAGCAGCATGGGGTTTCCCCTGAGTTCTCCAGTTTCCTCTCATCAATCAAATTTATAGGTGACTCTTATCCTCAGGGAAACTAATACTTAATGTGAAATCAGATTTTGAAACAGAAATCTTCACAACTTTTAAAAGTATCCGGGTGAGATATTGGCACAACTGAACCATTAACTTAATAAACAAGTTTGATACACTGAAAATTCTTATGTTATTATTAAAAGAACACATTTATAAACACACCCACATTCGTTCACTCCAGGTCCAGAATTTAAAAATTATATGGTATCACAGCTGATGGCATTTTACTTCACTGTATGTGCATCCACATTCAAGTCTGTGTTTATTTTGATTTATTTATTTTGACAAGAGAAGGGGAGCATAAAACAGACATGCAGTATCCAACCACTCTATAGCATATTTGCATATACTGTACATGACACAGGTTTTCATCCTGGCCACAAATTCTTGAAGCATTCCAACCTCATTTTGTTTATCAATTAGGCAAACAAATATGTTAGAGCTGTTAGGTCTTTGTGCATTGATGAATGGTACATGCAACATGATCTTGCCTGTTTATTAGATGCTTCCTTAAAGTTTTTTTTTCTTTTTTTTTATTTAGTGTTGTGTTTTTTGGTGGTTATGGCATTATATAACTGCACCTAGAAAACCAAAAGTAATTATGTTATCTGCTGATAGCAGCTAACCTAACTAACTTTATAAATGCTAAAGTTCCACACAATAATCCATCCATTTTCCAACCCGCTGAATCCGAACACAGGGTCACGGGGGTCTGCTGGAGCCAATCCCAGCCAACACAGGGCACAAGGCAGGGAACCAATCCTGGGCAGGGTGCCAACCCACCACAGGAAATACACAAACACACCCACACACCAAGCACACACTAGGGCCAATTTAGAATCGCCAATCCACCTAACCGGCATGTCTTTGGACTGTGGGAGGAAACCGGAGCGCCCGGAGGAAACCCACGCAGACACGGGGAGAACATGCAAACTCCACGCAGGGCGGACCCGGGAAGCGAACCCGGGTCCCCAGATCTCCCAACTGCGAGGCAGCAGCGCTACCCACTGCGCCACCGTGCCGCCCTCCACACAATAATGCTATTGGATAACATACAATAAAGGATTCAGAGAAACCTCTGATTTGGTTTGCTAGTTCTCAATATGTAATTTTCTGTTTGGATTCTATGTCTTTCTTTTTTATATGGTAAGAGAAAATAAATGGCTACATTTTGTGCTCAAACTAATTCTCTAACTATGCCACATAATATTACTGATCATTCTCCAAAATATCAAGGCAGAACATAAGCCATGATAGTGGGGAACCAGTTGTGGACTTTGTCGGAGAGAATAAATTCTGAATGATGAAATCATCTTGCTATTTATTTATTTTTTGTTGTAGTATATCTTTCCATTAAAAAGAATTGAGTTATTGGTTCCCAAATCATACAATTGGGTATAAACTGTGTCTAGGTCTCCTTCTGATATTTTTTGTTTTGTCTGATTTTCTAGACTGTTGGTTAGCACTGCTTCATTCCCTTCCTCACTCCTTTTTTAATTCTCTGACTTTGATCTTATACTGTCCTACATCAAAATACACTTAGTTTTCTATGACTTTGCAGCTGGCAGACATTCCTGATATCTCTACTATCTTATTTCAAAGTTCTGGTGCATTTCACTTCTTGCTTTTCTTCTACTTGCAGCCAGTGCTTTTCTCCATGCTCTCGAAGCATGCAATCATTCCGATAATCCATATATTTTAGGATGTCATCGTGTGGTCATTTATAACCTTTACTGTCAAGTCAGGAAAACTAAAATTATTGATCTTAAAGATTATATGTAGTTATTGATTCTAAAGATTGTCTGGTATTTTTTTATAGATCAAGGTGGCACTCTGTTTCAATTTGACCTTGGCAGTCATAAAATAAGAGGTGTGTCAGGCCCACAGTAGATTTAACTACATGGATAGTCTTTTTCCACTTTATGCTGTTAAAAATACTGAAGGTGTCCAATCTTTGTGTAGCTCATCAGATTAATTATACAGTTAACAGAATTCTTTACATCTATCTGAAAGTTTAAAATAATTGTAATCAAATCTTAATTTGATATGTCATTCACTGGTACATTTTTGATATGATGAGAGCTTCTCTGGCTATCTTGGTTCCCCATGAAGATGACGGTCATTGTATGTCATCAAGTGTCGTGAGACAATCTGTCATGATTATATTAGATTGACAAAATAAAAATTATTTGTTTTTTTGTGTAATCATTTTAGGTAGTTGATTTTGATTTAAATAGCAGACAAGTGATGTCATTTTTTAAGATTCTAGAAATCATATATCAAAATAACATTTTCTGACATGAATTTTCAAAAAGAATTTTTCCTTATAATTTTAGGACTTATACAACTCTGCTTACAAACAAACATTAAACCTAAATTAAACTAATCTCCTGACAAACATGCTACCTAGCAGTTAAAACATCTGAGATTCTACAAAACTTGTTGGACTGTGACCAAGTTTGGCACATTAGGATATACTGAAATGTAGATCAGATTTGGCAGAATTGCATTTCAAATCCAGAATCTACTGTGATAATATTATTTGCAAAGTGGGATTGTTGATGGATTTCATGTTTTCAGACTGACAGTTGATACAATATGAGTTCGGGTTAAATTCATATTTCATTCACTGCAAGACCTAGAGCACTTATTATGTTTTCATTGTTTGATAGCTTGCCATTTGTCGCTTTTATGCATTCTGTAAAACCTCAGGGTCGAGTTCCTTTGGGCTTTACGGCATTTTAAAGCTTCTAAGTGCCAAATATTCTGCTTTCAATACAGCATCTTATTGCCAGAGTTTAAACAGCTGTCATTCATCTTAGGGATATATATTTTGAGAGTCTGGAAAAGTCAACAGGTTTAGTTCAATTTCAGCTGATTATAGTATCCTTAAATTTAATACAACACTGAAATAGCATTTCAACTTTTATTGATAGGAGCAGAGTTTCCATAGTATATGTTGAATAAACTCCACAATTAAAAGTAAACTTAAATCCATAGCGTAAATTTAACATACAGTTCATGGAAAACTTATGTAATTTGTTTTTTTTTTTTTTTTTTTATTGATTTTATTGAAATCACACAACATTCCATACAAATAGATCAATTTTACAAGAATAGGATTGAAAACAAATCAACCCCCATCCCTGAGAAAGAGAGCATGGGTAGCAGAATAAAACTTAAACCTAGTAAAAATAAGTAAATAGATAAATTAATAAGTGAATATAGATAAATGGAGAAGAAAAAGAAAACAAAAGAGAATAGGGAGATAATCTGCTTCCTCAGTGCTTTAAAAGCTTATTCTAAAATGTTATTGATTACATCCTGCCAGGTTTGGAAAAATTTCTGCACAGATCCTCTAAGCGAGAATTTTATTTTTTCAAATTTCAAATAATATATAACATCAGTTACCCACTGACTTAAAAGTGGAGAGTTAGGATTCTTCCAGTTGAGCAAGATAAGTCTATTTGCCAATAGTGTAGCAAAGGCAATTACAGTTTGTTTGTCCTTCTCCACTTTATGCCCATCTGGAAGTACACCAAATACAGCTGTTAATGGATTAGAAGGGATTGTGACACCAAGGCTGTCTGAAAGGCATTTCAAAATTTTGGTCCAGAATGATGTTAATTTGGTGCTGGCCCAAAACATGTGACCCAGTGAGGCTGGAACTTGATTGCAGCATTCACAGGTTGGATCTTGCCCTGGAAACATTTTGGACAATTTTAAGTGAGACAGATGTGTCTGTAATTTTTAGTTGAATAATTGTATGCTTTGCACATATGGAGCTCGAATGAATTCTCTGCATTGCTACCTTACCACTACTTTTCTGATATGTTGAGGGAGAGATCCTTTTCCTATTGTCCTGTTGGATCTTTGAAAGGGAGGGACTATAAAATGGTTTTATATATTGTAGAGATGCTGTCTAAGTCCTTGAAACTGATGAATATATTTTCCAGCATAGAGGGAGGTGGGAGATGAGGAAAATTGGGCAGGTTCTGTTTAACAAAGTTTCTAATTTGAAGATAGTGAAAGAAATGTGTTACTGGAAAGTTAAATTTAGAATGTAATTTTCGTAGGATGCAAAGATGTTGTCTATGTACAGATCTCTAAGTGATTTAATCCCAAATGTTTTCCAGATATTAAAAACTGCATATGTTTGCGAGGGTTGAAAAAGGTGGTTCTCGTGCAGAAGTGCCACCGATAAAAGATTCTCAGTCTTAAAATGCTTCCTACATTGGTTCCATATTCTGAGTGAAGCACTATTGGGTTATTAGTATATTGCCGATAATTTGCATTTATTGGGGCACAAAGAAAGGAATATAAAGATGAACTGTAGGATTCTATTTCTATTGCAGACCAAGCTTGCATATGTTCATCTATTTGTATCAATGTCCAGGTTTTAATATGTTGTATGTTTGCTGCCCAATAGTAAAATTGAAAGTTAGGTAGAGCCATGCCACCTTCTGCCTTAGGCCTTTGTAGGGTCGCTCTTTGGATACATGGATGTTTTGAATTCCAAATAAATGTGGTTATGGTTGAATCTAATTTCTTAAAGAACGATTTATTGATGTATATTGGAATATTTTGAAATAAAAACAGAAGCTTAGGGAGGATACTCATCTTAACAATGTTAATTCTTCCAGCTAATGTGAGATGAAGGGTTGACCATCTATGCAAGTCTTACTTGATTTTTTCCATACAGACAGCGAAATTTTGTTGATGAAGAGCTTTATGTTTACCCCTAGATATTTGAACTGGGGGGTATTTTTCGTACGTGGATTACTCGCTTAGCCGGATGTAATTGTTGACGATTTGGCCTGATCCTGGATCTGTCGGTTTTTTGAAACTCTTGCTGGAAGTGTTGTCATAGCAACACATCCAAATCCGCAAACCTGCTTGGAGTAGGTTTGTTCTACGTAAACAAGGATTAGTTTACACACGTAATCAGTGACGGTGCGTGGAAGTCATCCAGTTGTGGCTTCGTCGTTCATGAATGAGCGACCAATAGATATTAGAGAGGGTTTTGCGCGATCGGCAAGATCCTTTATTGCTCCCGGAGGAAATTCAGGGGGGGATATTGTACCTCAAAGATTTATTAGCTCCGTATATTCGAAGTCAAACTCGGCGAAGTCGGGCTCTCACAACCACACAGACAGTATGCATTGCTTTGAGGTTTTTTACAAGCAGCACTTTTTTATATACTGTAGGCGATGCGGAACATCTATCGAAAAGTGCAGTTTGCCATGCAATTCGTAAAGTCTGTTGGCTCTGAAATATTTCCTTCGGGTTTTCATTGTGTTTCCTGGACACCTGCGTGTGCAGACAAAAGAGGCGTTTCATGCCATTGCAGGTATTCCATAAAGAATCTCACAATCAGCCTAACATTCTCATTACCCAGGGTTTCCAAATGTGATTGGGGCACATGGGACTGATCAGAGTGGAGTTTGATCAAACATTATTTGGAAAATGTACCTCTTCTCCTGATGAATAATCAGACACAGTGTCTTCGTCAAATATTTGACCTTCGTCAATATCTCGTTGGTCAGACACAGGCTCTAGGGATATGACATTCCCTGCAACTGACCCAACAAAAAAGAGGGCTATATGGAACATACCTATGGCACATATTGAGGACAAATATATGCAATGACCATCCTTTACCTGAAATGAAGTGACCACTGCATCCTGCCACTGGTTCTGAGGAGGAGATTCCCCCTGGAATGCCCTCAGAAACAGGGCGATGGGCATTTTGCTGGAGAGTCAACTCTTCTCCAGGGGTTAGGTCTGGACCGCATGGACCTCCACCTGTTTTTTGCTTGTCTGCCTTCTTATTAGCTTTAAAATTAATGTTCTTTACATTATATATGATTCTTTATGTCATCAATTCTTTAAATAGTTATATACCAATATTTACCAGTTTGAAGTATATTCTTGTACTTCACTTTAACCTGTTTCCGTGTTCTCCTTGTGCTCACGTTTGATCTGAAATTATGACATTAAATAATAATTAATCTGACACATAGGAAATGAAACGTTGCTTTCAGTAAGTACAATGCACACGCATTTCATTTGTCTGCCACTTTTTGCCAGCCGTCTTTTCTGGTTTGGGCTGCTTTTGCAGTGTTACCCCCTTGTGCATATTAAATCTTGAAATCTTCATGTCCTTCGAATGAAAGGTCTTGCTCCGCTTGTGTGGAAAAAAAAAATGCGCCCATTCTTTCGTCATTTTGTTGCAGCCTATCAAAGACTTGCTGATCATGTTTTCTAGACTCAATATATATGGGCTTTTCAATCAGCATTCATCTCGGATGATTAGATCCAGCTAGACTAATCTAATACATGGCTGCGTTTGAAAAACCGACTTATCTGGATGAGTTTCACTGGCATTAACTCATCCAAGATGAGGCATCTGATCTCGGATGGTTTAAGCGACATACGAAAAATACCCCCCTGATCTGCAATGATAAAAGGGAAGGTGTCCAATCTAATATCGTGTGCTTGAGAATTCAATGGAAATCTTTTGAAATTCTGTTTGTACTGTTAGGACTATAGGCACAGTATTTTGTGGGTCTGATATATACAGTACCATATCATCTGCATATAGAGAAATTTTCTGTTCAAGTCCTTCTCTGATAAGCCCCTTTATCTCATAAGCATTTTGAGAGTGAACTGCCAGTGGCTCAATTGCGATTGCAAAAAGTAGTGGTGACAAGGGGCATCCTTGTCTGGTACCACGTTCTAGTTTAAAGTAGTCTGAATTAATGTTGTTAATACAAACTGAAGCTTTTGGATTGGTATACAGTAGTTTGATCCATGCGCAAATGTTCGGGCCAAACCCAAATTTCTCCAATGTAGTGAAAAGGTAGTTCCATTCAATCATATCAAATACTTTTTCTGCATCCAAGGATAATAAAATCTCTGAGATGTTTGACTTTGTGGGTGAGTATATTACATTAAACAGGTGTCGAAGATTTTTAACACTAAATGTCGGCCTTTAATAAATCCAGTTTGATCTTGTGATATTACTGAAGGCAGCACTTTCTGCATCCTTCTAGCTAGGACTTTGGAGAGTATCTTAACATCATTATTCAGAAGTGAAACTGGTCTGTATGATGCACATTGTAATACGTCCTTATTTTGTTGAGGAAAGATGGTGATTAATGCTTGACGAAAAGTTTGAGGTAGAATTTTATTGTCTCTAGCTTCTGTGAATGTTGCTAATAGGAGGGGAGCTAGCTGAGTGGAGAACTTCTTATAAAATTCGACAGGGTAGCCATCGGGGCCTGCTGCTTCCCACTCTGAAGTGACTTTATAGCATCTAGTAATTCTGGTAGCACCAGAGGTTTATCCAATTCCTCTGCACTAAAAGTATCTATTTGCGGTAGCTCTAATGCATCCAGAAATGCATTAGATTGTGTATTGTCTTCTATAAACTCAGTAGAATATAAGGATTTATAGTAGTCTCTGAATGTGTGCATTATATTTTTATGGTCAATGATTATGTCTCTGTTTGTGTTGGTAATTGCTGGGATTGCATTGTGAACTTCTTGCTTGTGGATTTGTTTAGCTAAAAGCTTATTAGATTTCTCTCCATGTTCATAGTTTCTTTAGTTGTTAAGAGGTTGAGCTCTGAATGCAGAGCCTGCCTTTTCCTATAAAGAGCCTCACTTGGACACCTGGCATGTTCTTGATCTATTCTAGTAATTTCGTTGGTTAGCTTTGATACCTGCTTGACTTCCAATTTATTTCTGTGGGAAAGATACGAGATAATCTGTCCTCTTAAGAATGCCTTCAGGGTTTCCCAGAGTATTCCTGCAGAGACCTCTGAGGATATATTTGTCTCTAGAAAAAAACTGATTTTTTTTTAATATAAATTCTGTAAAGTTCTCGTCTGCTAATAAAAGTGGGTTAAGACGCCATCTGCGAGATGAGTATGTGGGGCATAATGATTTTATCTCCAGGATCAGAGAGGCATGGTCGGAAATAGCAATAGTGTCGTAATTGCAGGATTTAATTGTAGGCAAGAAATGGTTATCTACAAAAAAATAATCAAATCTTGAATAGCAATGATGCACTGGTGAGTAGAAGGAATATGTTCTTGAATTTGGGTTTAGAAATCTCCAGGTGTCTGATAAGTTGTGGTCACTTACAAACTGTGTAATTGGCATTGCAGTGTTAGATGTCATCACCCCTGTGGCAGGAGTAGGTCTGGATTTAAAAGCACAATTAAAATCCCCAGCCATTATAATTTTATGACTGTTCACATTGGGAATGGATGCAAATACATTTTGGATGAATTCCCTATCGTCTACTTTGAGTGCATAAACATTTATCAAAATCACTTTACAACTAAATCAATTACCCATAACAATGATGTACAGTAATCCCTCCTCTATCGCGGGGGTTGCGTTCCAGACCTCCCCGCGAAAGGTGAAAATCCGCGAAGTAGAAACCATATGTTTATATGGTTATTTTTATATTGTCATGCTTGGGTCACAGATTTGCACAGAAAGACAGGAGGTTGTAGAGAGACAGGAATTTTATTCAAACACTGCAAACAAACATTTGTCTCTTTTTCAAAAGTTTAAACTGTGCTCCATGACAAGACAGAGATGACAGTTCCGTCTCACAATTAAAAGAATGCAAACATATCTTCCTCTTCAAAGGAGTGCGCGTCAGGAGCAGAGAATGTCAGAGAGAGAGAGAAAAAAGCAAACAAAAATCAATAGGGCTGTTTGGCTTTTAAGTATGCGAAGCACCGCCGGACAAAGTAGCTGCAAGGATGTACAATGTAAAGGTAGTCTTTCAGCATTTTTTAGAGGAGCGTCCGTATCCTCTAGGCCAGTGTGCAAACAGCCCCTCTGCTCACACCCCCTCCGTCAGGAGCAGAGAATGTCAGAGAGAGAGAGAGACAGAGAAAAACAAACAATCAAAAATCAATACGTGCCCTTCAAGCTTTTAAGTATGCGAAGCACCGTGCGGGAAGCATGTCGCTTGACAAAGCAGCTGCACAGAAGGGAGCAACGTGAAGGTAATCTTTCAGCATTTTTAGACGAGAGTCCGTATCGTCTAGGGGTGCGAACAGCCCCCCTGTTCACACCCCCTCCGTCAGGAGCAGAGAATGTCAGAGCAAGAGAGAGAGAGAGAGAAAAGAAAACAATCAAAAATCAATACGTGCTGTTTGATCTTTTAAGTATGCGAAGCACAGTGTGGGAAGCATATCGCTTGACAAAGCAGCCATATGTAAGCCCAGCAAGGAAGAGAGCAATGTGAAGGTAATCTTTCAGCATTTTTTGAGGAGCGGCCATATCCTCTAGGGGTGCGAACAGCCCCCGTGCTCACAATATATTTGAGGAGTTTTATTTAATACATAATATGCGCTCTGGTTGGGTAGCTTCTCAGCCATCTGCCAATAGTGTCCCTTGTATGAAATCAACTGGGCAAACCAACTGAGGAAGCATATACCATAAATTAAAAGACCCATTGTCCGCGGAAATCCGCAAACCAGCAAAAAATCCGCGATATATATTTAAATATGCTTACATATAAAATCCGCGATAGAGTGAAGCCGCGAAAGTCGAAGCGTGATATAGCGAGGGATTACTGTATCTCCCTTCAGGATCAGATACAACATCTGATACTACAAATGAGACTGTTATATGGATAAGAATTCATACACCTCTAGTTTTTTTGTAAAGCTGGAATGGAACATTTGGCCAGTCCAGTCTTTTTGCAGCTGGAACTGATCCTTGCTTAATAAGTGGGTCTCCTGTAAAAATACTATTTTAGCGTTTAGACCTGTTACGTGAGAGAATACTTTCTTTCTTTTTAATTTGTGATTCAGGCCTTTAACATTCCAGCTCACAAAATTAACTGTCCCATCTTGGAGACATTGATTCTGAATTTTTGATGTCATTTTGTAGTCTTAACCAAAAGTGATACAGCTTTGACCTTAATTTCAAATTTTTCCAGGGGTTATTGCCATGCAGTCTGCTGTAGCATAGATTTGAGATAGCTTACTCTCTTTCTCCCCCTCCCTGGTCCCCCCCCCAAACCCCCCCCCCGCTTTGCCTCGCCACGTGAGGCTGAACCACACTTCATCAAAGTCCCAGTCCTCTGACATACCTAGAGACAGAGCACGTCCAAAACAAAACAAGCCCCCAGCAGCAGTGTATGTGAAATAAATAAATCTAAATACTGTAAGCTAACAACAACAACAAAAAAAAAAGAAAATCTTCAATATTCTTGAAATGCTAAGATAGTAAACCCAGGGAATGGTATTAAACAGTCTCCTTTAGAATAGTAAAAAAAAAATACAAAAAAAAGAAAGAAAAGGGCTACTAATTTAATTTCTTCCACACATACAAACATAAACGTGTATAATTGTAATTACAATAAAAACAGATAGTGACTGAGAAGGGAAAAGGATGTATAATTACAGTACCAGTGTCATTGTAAGCGGATCAGACAGCCAGTGATATCGTTTTTACGATGCCATGACAGGGTGCAACTCACTGCCTTATTTCAGGAAAGTGTTGGGATCAGCTTTCTTAACTCTTTATCTGCTTCCTCTCTATTGGTAAATATGTAATGTTTGCCTTGAATCTCCACTTTCAGTTTGGCAGGAAACAAGAGGTTGTATCTGACATCGGCTTTTCATAAACACTGTTTAATATTATAAAAAGAGGCACGCTTAGCAGCTGTTGAGGGTGAGAAGTCAGGGAAAATACAAATTAGGTTATTTTCAAACATAATCTCTTGTTTCTGTCTGAGAAGTGACATTACATTTAACTTAGCTTGTAACTTCTCAAAGTGCACAGTAAAAGTCCTATGCTTAGAGTTGTTCGATCCCCGTATGCGATAAGCTGCAGCTATCTCGGTGTCTGATTTAAAGTCCTCTCCAATTATTTTGGAGAATAGTTCAGCTACGAATTTCACTGGGTTTTGACTTTCGCGTTTCTCAGGTAGACCTTCATTTCTAATATTATTCCTTCTGCATCCATCTTCCAGAGCAGCAAGTCTGTCTCTGAGTTTTTTGCATTTGGAATTCGCAGCTGTTTCTTTTCCATCAGTGATGGATGCTAGATTTTCGGCTGTTTCAATTCGAGTTGTGAATGTCTGCTTAACATCTTCCAGCTGATGGGCAAATGTGCTCAGTTTAGACGCATTTTCCTGAATGTGCTCCTCAATTTTTTCCAGCGTACATTTAAAGGCCGCCTCAAAGTGGTTATATACGCGTTTCTCTGAGTCTTTATTATCCTGCCGCAGCTCTTGCAGCTTCCACTGCAGCTTCTCACTTGTCTTCTTGCTTGTTTTCTCACTTATCCTCTCGTTTGTCTTGAACATACTATTTCTTTCTTTCTTTATATCATTCTTTATCTCTTGGTTGAGCTCAGTGATCATCACCTTCAGTTCGGACAGATCATTTCCGCTTTCGTGCACCGTAGGTGAAGTGGTGGGCTCTATTACAGCCGATGTTCCCGGCTCGCGAGGAGTAGGTGAAAGTACCGACTGCAAGGCCTTTTCCAGTTTCAAATGATCTTCTCCAATTGGCGAACTATCCTGACCTGCATCACTTGCACATTCGCTCCCATTTTCGCTCTCAACTGGAGACGATGCAGCAGACCATGGTCCAGAGGAGTCTGGGCTTTTGCCTGTCTGTTCTAGGTCAGTCTCTGATAGGCCATACCTTGAGCTTGAACTTGGACTTGCCTGTCTAGGCTTGGATGTAACTTTTGGTTTCTTTTCCATTTCTTTCTGACCCCTTTCTTGCCGACCATGTTTATATATACTTGCATATACTGTAATAGAACCCTCGGGTTGGATAAATACAGGATACCTCAGGAAAATAAGAAATAATAACACCGCTGCTAACAGAGCTCAGCTTCAGACATCCATCTCCCGCAACGGATGAGACCAACTCATTACAGTGATGTAATTTGGAGGTTTATATTATGACATTGATAACTAAGTGTGCTCATTCACATTTCATATCTGATTATATACTTACCTATATCTTGCATCAAGTTATGTAGTTACATCTACAGGTGAGTAGAGTACACTGCAAGTGCACTATACTAAGAAATTCTTAAAGCATTACCGATCTGCTTTCTCATGCTTAGAAATGCTGCAAAATTATCACTCATTTAGCAGGATTTTCAAAAGCTGGTTTATTCATTTTTTAATTAGGCAAAATTGACCAATGTAATGCTGATATACTGTACAGTGGCAAGAAACGGTATGTGAAACCTTTTAGAAATAAATGCATTTATGTATACTTTCGTAAAATATAGTCTTATCTTCATCTAAGCTACAATAATGAACAAACCCAATCTGTTAACTAATAAAGCACAAATTATTATACCTTCTTGTACTTATTAAATACATCATTCAAATATTCACATGGTAGGGTGGAAAAAAATAAGTGCACTCTTAGGCTAACGCTTTCAACAAAAGCCAACTGAAATCAGGAGTTGGCATACCTGGAGTCCAATCAGTGAAACAAGATTAGAGGTATGGTTTAGACCCACTTTGATCTATAAAAATGGCATAAATATTTTGTGTTTGCTGTTCCTAAGAAGCATCTGCTGATGTGAAGCAGGCCTTGCTAAAAGAGACCTCAGAAGATCTACAACCAAAAATTGTTGATTTATATGAACTGGAAAGGTTTATAAAGTAATTTCAAAGAGTTGAGAAATTCATTAGTCTATAATTAGGCAAATTGTGTATAAATGGTGATGATTTAGTACTGTAGCTGGAAGTGGATGCCCAGCTAAAATGTCTCAAAAGGCACAACACACGATGCTCAATGAGATAAAAAAAGAACAATACAGGTAAAGCTAAAGCTTGAAGGAATCATTGGAACGGGTGTTAACATCTCTGTTTACGAGTCCACCATACAGAATACGGTTTCCACAGCAGGACACCAAGAAGGGAGTCACTGCTCTCCAAAAGGAAAAAAAAATCACTGCATGTCTGAAGTTTGCCAAAGACCACTTTGACACTTCAAAACAATGTGGGGAAGTATTTTGTGGACAGATGATTTTTAGGGTTGAATTATTCAGGAAGAATATGCTGCCGTATGTATCAAATAAAAAGGGCACCACATACCAATATGAAATCATCCTCCCAACAGTGAAGTATTTGGAGTGAACATCATGCTTTGTGACTGCTTTGCTGCTTTGGAGCCCAGACACTTTGACATCATCTAAAGGAAAATTAATTCCCAAATTTATCAAGGAATCCTACTGGATAATATTAGGGCCGCTGACATCCAGCAATGAGTCCAGTAGAAGCTGGGCTTTGCAGCAGAACAATGACCCTAACCATCATAGTAAATCTACTATAGAATCACTTAAAAAATGTAAATGGAGTGGCCCAGTCAGGTCCCAGACCTTAACCCAACAGAGATGTGGTGGAATTACCTGAGGAGAGCCATTCACACAGGATATCCTAAGAATATGGCTGAACTGAAGCAGTTCTGTAATGAAGAATGATGTCTAAAATTTCTCCTGAACATTGTGCATCTACTGGATGTGCTTGCTTGAGGTTAGGAAATGCAAGGGTTTTTACACAGCACAATGTGAATGTTTGGTTGGTATGTTCAAAAAAGACGTGCAAGATTATAATTGTTTGTGTGCTGTTAACTTAAGAATATTATATTTGCCTATACTTGTGTCTTAGATGAAGATTAGATCACATTTTATGACCACTTAATGCAGAAAACAAGGTTATTCCAAAATCTTTCAAGTACTCCTTTTGCCATATAGATCATTGTTCATTATTGTTCATTCCTATATTTTGGAGCATATATCATGATCTCATTTTGGCTATGATTAAATTTCTATTGATAAGCAAAGCTACTGTGGAAGACAAAACCTTTAGCTACAGGACAGCAAACTCTGGAATAATCTAAGGGAAAAACCTAGTCAGGAAACCAAGATGTCATTTGTAATGTTTCTCTTCATGCCAAGTTGAATCCCTGAAGTTTTTTTTTTAATAATGCCAGCTGTGAAGTAATTTGTTAAATGTGTCATTTAGTTGGTATAATGCAGGGGTGGCAAACTCCAGTCCTGGAGTGCCGCAGTGGCTGCAGGTTTTCATTCTAACCCTTTTCCTAATCAGTGAGCAGTTTTAACTGCTAATTAACTCCTTTTACCTTCATTTTAATAGCGCTGCTTATAAGGATTTAGTCCTCTGAATCAATTCATTTCTTCATTAAATGGCAGCCAAACAGAACTGAGACATGAAACGACCCAACAGATTGCAGGCTAAATTGGAAAGTCAAACTCCAGCCAATTTCACTCCAACCAGTTTCTTAATGAGAAGCCAATTCTTGCTGTTAATTAGAGTCGTTATTGAATACTAGCAGATGCCCACTGTAGCATACGGCGGCGTAAGAACAGGAACTGAAAACGGTGAGAAAGGAATTCAGAAATCAAGAAGAAATAAATACTTCTTGAAAGATGCAGTGTGCATATAGAATTTCCGGCCAAGCAGGATTACATTTGAAAGTGATAAATAAATCAGGCTTTCCGAATTTACGTACTATGGCCATGGCATCCTGATAGTTTTGTTGCATGTATCTTGGACTTCCTGGAAATGTGGACGGTAATATGATCATTTTGCCTACACGAACGTTGTTATTTTCAGTGTTTGCTGATCTTGTTGATGTAATCTGAGATAGTTGAGACGCGTGCCCTCTGTTTTAACATACGCATCTACGACGTACTGTTGGAATAGTTTGCCGCTGGAGTGCAAAATACTAAATGTATTCATCATTGCCAATCTGTATGCGTAAAATTGGCATTGAGTAAGCCTTATTCGCATGGCGGTTCTTTTATCAGGAACATGTTGTAAATCTTTGTGCCAGCCAATGTCTCCGTAAGGGAATAAAAGTAGGTAAACCATAGGATCGCAATTCATATTGAGTGTGGAAATTTTTTACAGGAGTTGCCTATGGGATAGATGCAAATGTCCCTTTCAGCAGGCGTTTCGCCATCTTCTCCAACGAAAATTGCTGCAACATCGGTGTGACATGTCGGGGCATTGTATCGTCGTAAATCCTGCCTAGGGGTTTCCTTGAAAACCATTCGTACAGATGCTGTTGGATTGGACTGAGCAATTTGATGCATGTGTTTTTTTATGATTTAGCGAAGGGGTTGATGGTTCTGAGCATGGAATGTAGCTGGAGAAGTACATTTTCGCTGCATGCAGAATTTGCTTTATTTTGTAAGCGTACTTTAGCAGCTTGCATTGTGTCAAAAACATACAACTGTCCATATCCTGGAGAGGTAGAAGTGTTAGTGTATAGTGGAGAGATTTGGTGATAAATTTGCCCATGTATTTTAAAACAGTATGGTTCGTGGCCAGGAGGTTGAGTTATCTGTGCACCCATGGAAGCAAACGCTAGAGAAGGGTTGTATTCTCGAATGTGTTCACAATCATTTTTAGCTTCTGATGTTTGCTGTGTAAGAAGCTGTTGTAAAGACACAGGTGGCTCCCGCAAGGGTGGTAAAGCTACTTTACCGTTGTGGCAGCACCTCGAGTACTTGTTGGATGTATTACGCTCAGCAGGCCAGTATAGTGCATGACATGAAAGACGACGAATAGGAATCGAGAAATGCCGTGTCGGCTGCGTGTGGGTGGGACCGGTTTTGAAGTGGAAGCAGGACGAACTAGAAGAGAAATATATATAAGAGATCATGACTTGATGCTGCTCTCTGCTCTCTTTTTCTGTTTTATCTAAGACCACTGTTAAGAAGTTTTGGTGACCTGAGCAGACCAACATGACCAAGACCTTCACCTTTCTTTATCTTCAGGTTAGCTGATCATGTTTCAGCTTGTTTTGTGTCTCATTATTGTTTGGCTGCTTGTTAAGGGAAAAGAAACAACTAAGGAGTCTAAGTCACATCAATTAAACCTAGGGCAAAATAAGTTAATCAGCAGCAAAAACGGCTCACTAATTAAGAATATGATTAAAATGAAAGCCTGCATCGACTGCGGCCCACCAGGACCGGAGTTGGACACTCCTGGTATAATGTTTCCAACAATGCAAAAGAATACATTCAATGAAGGAAATAAAGAGTGAGTTTTTATGTGTTCTTTTACAAAAACTTGATTCAAATTCCTGCAAACCAAATCTATTTTCTGGCTTTTTTCTATAGTTTTATGATAGTGACTAGGAACAACACATTTGCCCATTAATGCATGCATTCCTTTAATAACTGTTAAGGTGATCATCCTAAATTTGCACAGATGTTGAAATAAGTGACACGCTTTGCTAATTAGACTATTATAGCCAGGAGGTCTTAATATGACTGCATTTTCTTTCCAGTATACATAGTTAGGTAAGCTAAAATGAGTCAGATTTCTGCTTTAATATGAATTAGCATATTAACTGTCACCAAAATGCACTGGAGAAATACCCCCAAAATTGGGGCAGCATGGAGTAGTGGTACAGTGGTTAGCACTGCAGTCTCAGTGCTCCAGGCACCCACTCACATCCCAAAGGCATATGCTGTACATCAATTAATAATCAAAACACCACCAGAACGACTTCCTTCATGTTCAAAGGTGCTAAAATAGATTAGACCGACAGCACAGACTGTTTTCTCAGTATGTGCTAATCCCAATTTTGGTTGAATTCAGGCTGAATTTTTATTTTTAAAGGAATGGAGTCAAATACAAGCAGACAGCCTATATTTTCTGATTAGCCTGACAGCATGCATTAACTCCTTAGAACATCATTTAAATCCTGGGTTATATTTTTAGTCATTTAAAAATACTGTTTTGGTATATAAAGTTGTTCAGGTTAAGCTGACCAGAGCTACCTTATTAAATTCTTTTAAAGCATGTTATGTTATAAAAATTGACTTGTACCAGTGGATTAATTTCATTTTGAAAATGAATGTATAGTTTTAATGGAATAAAGCCAAGATGGTTTCACATTTGGAAGTGAATGTGTGTATGCGTGTGTGTATATATACTGTATATGTATATATTTATATAATGCACATTATTCAAGGTGGGGAACTAAAAAACATATTATAAAACTTACATCAGTTCCATTTTAGTCACTGTCAAAATACACCCCAGCAATTCTTCCATTCCCATAAACATTTCCTGTACTCATCTTTTACTCATATTCTAGACCCCTCTAATATAATTAAAGCAAACACCTGAAAACAATTTATTTATAAAGGTCTAAACATTTATATAAAAGAGAGATTTTCATTTTTGATTTGTAATAAACTTGCACACCTTTCTGAAAATATGTTTTCACTTTGTCTTTATGGGTTACTGAGTGTAGATGATGGAGAGAATGGCAAATTTACCCATTCAAAATTAGATCCACAACACTACAAAGACTCACACTTTTAAGGGTTATCATGATCTGTCTGTCTTCCTTTGCTAATTGCCTTTTTCTCACCATTACAACAGCAATATACAATGTATAATGAAATATTGTCCCAATAATGCCTCAGAGAGTGTAGCAAACCAGTTTGTTTCAACGCAGATAGAGGGTTTGTAAATAATCAACAAATGTTGGGACACCTGTAGGAATCGTTTGCATCAATTATCAAAGCTTAATTAACTTCAATCGCTGCAGAAAAGTTATAAGTTGTTAACCCATTACTGTTGCCTTTTTGTGTAACTCGGAAAAATACATTATTTTTAAGTTTTTGATAATCACATTTTTCAATTTTTTTTAACTTCTGGCAGTTTACTGCTTACTTTTGTACCATTTCTATCTATTTACAGGATATGAACTGGCTAAATTTTAAGAAAAACTGGAAATATGGGGGTGTTCCAAAACGTTTTGACCAATAATGTGTATGTACAGTATATATTATACACACACACATATATATATAGTAAGGTTTCTAAACTCATTTGGGGCTCTCCCCAACAGGACGACACGCTGAAGAGCGTCCCGAAGCTCGATTGCCACATCTGTGGAAGACAGCTTATCCGTTGTCGGGGCAACCACAGGCTCCTAGTGCTGCAGCGGCTTGCCGCGAAAACAAAACTGAGCTGATCGCGGTTGTGCTATCAGCGCTGTCATTGATGGATGATGCAAGGAACATTATAAATGCAGGGAACAGAATTACTTGTCCACTAACCTGGCCACGACCCTGCCAGATTGATGTGTCTGTGTATAGGAGAGTGGTAGATCCCATTACAATAAATAACTGTGCTGTTCCTATTTCAGGCGGAATAAAAGCTGGTTTTCTAAAGTACTGAGACTCCGCCTCATGTTTTGGGGTGCAAGACAGGGACTCGCATGTCACTATATAAATATATATATATATATATATATATATATATATATATATAGATATATATATATATATATATATATATACTGTATATATATATTGTATGAGAAACAGACGGCAATAATAAAAAATTGGGGTACCTGCCTGGTCAACCCGTATAGTTGCTTTGCAAAAAATAACAGAACTATCAAAGCTCCTGGTTTTGGGTCCTTCTGTTAGGAAGAGGTGACTCCAGGTGGATGGACATCAGACGTGATGTCAGAGGTTTTATAACCATCAGTCATTCGGTCTACAGAAAAATAAAGCGAAAAAGGCATTATGACATGGCACCAAACCCTGGAAATTTAGTAAGACAATGAGTGTCCATTATAGTGCTGTCAGTTAATGGGGTGTATCAGAAGTACTATGTAGCTAACTTTTCCTGTATACAATATTTGTAGGTTCTGGAGAGATTGTTGGTTCAAATTCTTCAACTGACAATGTATGACCATGAGCAACTCACATCACCTGCCTGTGCTCCAATTAGAAAAACAAATGAAATTTAACAAGTTGTACCTCAAATGTTGTAAGTCTCCTTAGATAAAGGCATCAGTCAAATATGAGTGATAATAATATTATTTGGTCACTGGAGCTGCTTACTCTTTAATGTGTTATACACAATTGTCTGTTGTAAAACACTCCTGCTACAGATCAATCCCTGCTTTTTTCTGCTTTTCTTATTGACTTGGCTCTTGTTGATGATCATAGCAAAACAAAATTTTACAGGAAAATGTATTCTCCATATAGAAATTGGTAATCAATAGGAATACTGTGAAATGAGAGTATGTATTGTTATTATTAGATATTTATGATTTTCATTTGTTTATGCAGTATTTCTTTTTGTGTTTTTCATCATTTGTATAGGGTCCCCCTTTAAAGTCTACAGATGTGAATGTGTATGCAAAGCAGTGCTTGAAATGGATACATGTAAGTGCTGATACCCTATGATGTATTGACATGAAGTGCAAGGAGTACAGAGCAGCAGCTTTGAGCATTACAACACAATTTATGTACCCCTTCTATTAGAAAGTCAAGTGCCTGTGGTATAGCAGGGTCATGATAATTGTGCCATTCTAAATAATAAATAACTAAAAACTAAAAAGAGTGTGGTGGTGTGTGGTTCAGTACAGGCTTGTGGGTGCGTCACTCTCCTGCGCTGTCATTGGGAGTTCCATGGGGGCAGTGAATTCAGCTAGTCCCCATTTATTCTCTGTATCTCATTAAGCAGAGCCCCTGTGACCACAGGTAGAAAAGGGAGACTGAGCAGAAAGCCAGGAGGAGAGTGAGGCCAAAAGGTGTCGAAGATAGAGGTTAAAGAGTAATGAAAGTAGAGGTAAGATTATGAGGTGAATGTGCAGTATAGTGTGGAGGCAGATGGCCAGAAGAGTGCCCCTAGGGAAGCAAGTGGCAGGCCTTTTCTTGAGATGGGAGGGGAGCTGAAGAAAGGATTTTCTTATAGAGCTACATTTGGGAGCCACATGAAGTGGCTTCTCCAAAGGACATTGAAGGCCTGGCAGACGGAGATGTGATTGGAATTCAGTGAAGCACCCCACAGACTCCGAGGGACTTTCAGTGGGGACCCAAACCCGGATTTTAAAGGTTGACTGCACATGTCAGTAGGTGTCTCCTCTTGCTGCAAGGGATAAGCACAGGAGACATCAGATTAGAGAGCAGCATCGAGGCCCAGGATTGTTTAAATTGATGGAGCTGCCTGTGTGGAATATTTATTTATTCCAAGACTTTTAACCTACACTTTCATCTGCTTTTCTTGGGCATTATTAATGTATTTATTTGTGAAGAGCACTGCACCTTTTGCTGTTTTTGGATTTTTGTGGCATAAAAGTAGTAAACACTTTACACCACCTCTTGACTGTGTGTGTCCTTATTTGCCCAGCTCATCCTCTGTTACATTATCGATGGTTCCGAGTTCAATAGCTGCCAAAGGAGCGTGGAGCCAACCATAACCATCATGTCACTATCTTAGACTGACGTTTCTCCCGAGCTGTTTGCAGCACAGACATTGAATAGTGCTGAAGGGTTATCCCGGTTATCCCTTAATGTGTTAAGTACCACGATCAATGAGCCAGGGTGGTGGAGGGATCAATTTTCAGTGCTGTGACCAAGGGCCGGAAGTGGATACTTACTGCCCCAGATGAACCACCTTGCCACATTTCAGCTTTTTCAATAATTGGGAAACACTGTTTTTTTTTATTGATGAGTGAGTCAGACAACTGTGCATTATATATACGTAGATACCAGCAAACATAAGTGTACTGATTATTGTCAATTCTTAAATTCTTCATGAAAGTATCTTATTCAAGCAAGCTTCGTCAGTCAGTGAAAAACAAGAGGATGGGATAAAAGGACATTCAACTTTAATCTGTTTGGTTCAATACACTTAATGTATCCTTTTTTCCCAGTTAAAAAATAACCAAATTGATATGACAAAGAATCCACGCCAAAGTAAACCACATATACAGCAAATATAGACTTAAAGTATTAATTATCATGTATATAAAAAATAAGCTCCTAATTTATTCTGTTTTTACTGTGTGGTTCAAGGATCTCATGATTGATTTTGAGCAGTTGTTTAATTAGAAATATAATAGCAAATCACAACACATTTTAAAATTCCCCTTTTACCTACTAGATTGTTCATCATACACTTTCCAACATTATGTCTTCCTCTTTGGCAGCTGCTTTCTTGTTCTCTTTATATTGAAAAACTATACCTCTTGAAAAACACTGCAGCCTCACATAAATATTGTCAGCAAAGCACCTCTGGAGTCTACAGGGATTTCAGGAAAACATGTATTTAAAATATAAAATTTAGAAATTTGCAGCTATTGTTCACCTCTGCATTATTTCTCATAAATATACAGTATAGTATATACACATTTTGTTTAAAAAGTATTTTATTTATATTAATAGAAACCTTTTGTGTGTAAGGAAAATGCCATTTCCTTGCTTCTCATTACTGCTAGAAAATAAAAAGGGAAAAAAATTTAGTGGTCTGCAAGCACTTTCATCAAAAGCTTTCTCATGATATACAGTATAAAGTGAAATAAAGGACATAGAGGTCATGGCTCTTGACAATTACTGTATGTAGCAAGGGAAACATTAAACAAGTAAATGAGTGTGTGAAGGCTAGTTTTTGCTTTGCATTTGCTCACTGTCAACTTCGACACTGGACGTCTACAACTAAGTAATTGGAAAGCATTGCCTTATGCTGTACCACTGTTAAGATTACTGCTGAAAGACTCCATTTTAGAAAACCTTAAAGAACTTAAGAACAAGATGTTAATGAGGCAAAGCACTTATTGGAGAGTGTCTGTGTACCGAAAGATGCATACCCCATTAGAAACAAACAGATATATGTAAAAGATTTAATTAATTACATTTATAAATATTTTGTATCTTACATTGGTTATGCTAATATATTAACACACACACACCCCCCATTTTGTGTTATTCCTCATCACTCTGTCATTGAATTTCCTTGTTTTCCACTACTGTGACAGTTCTGGATTGTTTTGTCTTATTCTTCGTTTGCTTCTTTTCCTGTTTTTTTTGTCATTCTGTTTTTCCATCCAAGAAAGACACAGAGAAACGGATAAACCATGCCAACTCCTGGCCTCGGAATTTATTCAATATAATTACCATGAATTAAAATTGCACGCAAGTCCTACAAAATATATAAACATATTCTGTGCAAACTAAATCTATAACGGCCAAAATCAAAGTAAGATGTTGACTCAGCAACAAAAAAGGCTATTTTGAATATGACAACAACCACATTTACATTTTTCTCCCACACCTACCAGGTGCCTGTGATGGTGCGGGTTAGCTCCACTCTCCCAAAACCATAATAGGAGCCTCTTGAACACACATCCATCGATAGTCAGTATTGGGCCATGGCAAGTGAGGATACACATGACGACTGCAATGGATGGGTATTAAAGAGTTTTTAATCCATAAGTGCTTTTAAGAACAATTTAAAGAAAAACAAAACAGTGCATCTTTCCATATTAAATACATAAATAACTTTTAAAACAATGCAATAAATAGTTCAATAAATAAGTTAAAATAACCCAAAGGTAAAACAAAGTCAGGATCTACATTTTGTATGAATCCGCAGACGTGAGGCATCCATGCAACCATCATTCTTTGGAGGACATTGGTGCAACAATACCTTCCATTCCAGTTCTCTGCCTGCATGCCCTGACCACTCATCATCTTCAAAGGGTAAAATGAATATGGATAAAAATTTGTACATTAGAATAATACATTTTTATTAACTTTTAGAAGAACCTCTATAAAACATCACTCTAACTTATAAACTCCACGCAATTCTGCTTTCTCTTCTCTTTTAATTTTGCTTCCCACCCTTGGATGTATTTGTGTTATCTGTTGAAAAGTTATAACATTCAGTTCTTAATAGTTGGTTATGTTAAAGGGGCCGGTTTAAGGGGTTCCCTGATCATTAAAAACAAGTTAATCAAGATACAAGCATAAACTGGTAAAAAAAATGCCAATTTGTTTTACTGCTAGCATTAATTTTAATAAGAGGTTCCCAAAGAAACTAGTCTAACACAACATGAGATACAAATAGGACGACCAATACAACAGCCAGCACCTTCTCCTCATTTATGGGATTCATAAGTAACTTTCAGCTATTACAAGTGAAGTATTGTAACACTGACTACTAAGGTATCCATCTATATTGGAGCTGGAGTTTTAGATATTCATATCCTTTGTTTTAAGTTATTGGACCCAAAGACCTGACTATCATATAAAATCCCAAACTATAGAAGGGATTTTGCAACAACCTAATAACCATTTTTCTGCAGTAGAGTCTTTACAGGAGACTTTGAACTTTGGAAGGATGGGCATTTAATGTATAGGAAAAAAAAAATTATTTGCAAGCACAAGAAAATTAAAACTCTTTACAAAAGCAACATGTACTTATTGGATATTTGTAATGATTTTTTATTAATAGAAATGGTGAGTGATTATTCTGAATTCAATTAGTTTTGGTTTTAACTTGTACAATAATGGAGATAATAGCAAATAGTTTAAAATATGATTAGCATAACATGGTCAGCACTTAATGCAAAAGTAATATCTAAGAGTAAATATTTTTAGAATTACCATATTCTATAAGCCCACTGACAACTGGTGTAAGTTAATAAAAATGTTACTATTAAGTATAAATGGTTGTATATTTTCTGGCTTGTGTCCATTACCCACCTCCTATTATTAATCAGAAATGAACAAAAATGTTATTAATGTATTCCAGTTAAAGTAAGCCCAATTAAAGCTTTCTCAGTATTTGGCTTTAATATTATAGGTTATGGTATAGAACATTACGTGGTAGAAATGTAAGGGATATTTATTAACTAGGTAGAATGGTAGTAAGCTTATGGGATGGTATATAACTGTGTTTTGAGAATTATTGTTATGGCTTCATGGGTCTAAGCATAAAAATAGCCAAAGAGAGTAATAATTGGGCACAGCAGAGATGGAGGGTCTTGTGCAAAGAGTGGTCTGCAGTGTGTTAAATGGAAAGCCCAGATAGAGACCAAAGACCCCAGCTGGTGGAAGTTGATTTTTAATATCAGTAAGAAGCTTGAGTATATTCCATCCATCCATCCTCTTCCGTTTATCCGAGATCGGGTTGCGGGGGCAGCAGCTTGAGCAGAGATGCCCAGACTTCCTCTCCCCGGCCACTTCTTCCAGCTCTTCTAGAAGAAGGGGAATCCCGAGGCGTTCCCAGGCCAGCTGGGAGACATAGTCCCTCCAGCATGTCCTGGGTCTTCCCCAGGGCCTCTTCCCGGTTAGACGTGCCCGGAACACCTCACCAGGGAGGTGTCCAGGAGGCATCCTGATCAGATGCCCAAGCAACCCCATTTGACTCTTCTCAATGTGGAGGAGCAGCGGCTCTACTCTGAGCCCCTCCCAGATGACTGAACTTCTCAACCTATCTTTAAGGGAAAGCCCAGACACCCTGCAGAGGAAAGTCATTTCAGTCACTTGTATTCGTGATCTCATTCTTTCGGTCACTACGCATAGCTCATGACCATAGGTGAGGGTAGGAACATAGATCGACTGGTAAATTGAGAGCTTTGCCTTACGGCTCAGCTCCTTTTTACCATGATAGACCGATGCAGAGCCCGCATCACTGCGGTCGCCGCACCAATCCGCCTGTCGATCTCACGCTCCATTCTTCCCTCAATTGTGAACAAGACCCTGAGATACTTGAACTCCTCCACTTGGGGCAGGATCTCGCCCCCAAGCCTGAGAGGGCACTCCACCCTATTCTGGCTGAGGACCATGGTCTCGGATTTGGAGGTGCTGATTCCCATCCCAGCTGCTTCACACTCAGCTGCGAACTGATCCAGAGAGAGCTGAAGATCACGGCCTGATGAAGCAAACAGGACAACATCATCTGCAAAAAGCAGTGACCCAATCCTGAGTCCACCAAACCGGACCCCCTCAATGCCCTGGCTGCGCCTAGAAATTCTATCCATAAAAATTATGAACAGAATCGCTGACAAAGGGCAGCCCTGGTGGAGTCCAACTCTCACTGGAAACGGGTTCGACTTACTGCCAGTAATGCGGACCAAGCTCTGACACCGGTTGTACAGGGACCGAGCAGCCCTTATCAGGTGGTCCGGTACCCCATACTCCTGGAGCACCCCCCACAGGATTCCCCGAGGGACACGGTCGAACGCCTTTTCCAAATCCACAAACACATGTAGATTGGTTGGGCAAACTCCCATGTACCCTCCAGGACCCTGCTAAGGGTGTAGAGCTGGTCCACTGTTCCATGACCAGGATGAAAACCACACTGTTCCTCCTGAATCCGAATAGACTTTTCCAGGGAGTCTGAGGAGTGTGATCCCTCTGTAGTTGGAACACACCCTCCGGTCCCCCTTCTTAAAGAGGTGGACCACCACCCCGGTCTGCCAATCCAGAAGCACTGTCCCCGATGTCCATGCGATGTTGCAGAGGCGTGTCAACCAAGACAGTCCTACAACATCCAGAACCTTGAGGAACTCCGGGCGTATCTCATCCACCCCCGGGGCCCTGCCACCAAGGAGTTTTTTGACCACCTCAGTGACCTCAATCCCAGAGATGGGGGAGCCTACCTCCGAGTCCCCAGGCTCTGCTTCCTCATTGGAAGGCATGTTAGTGGGATTGAGGAGGTCTTCGAAGTACTCCCGCCACCGACCCACAACGTCCTGTGTCGAGGTCAGCAGTGCACCATCCCAACCATATACAGTGTTGACACTGCACTGCTTCCCCTTCCTGAGACGCCAGATGGTGGACCAGAATCTCCTCGAAGCCGTCCGAATGTCGTTCTCCATGGCCTCCCAAACTCCCCCCACACCCGAGTTTTTGCCTCAGCAGCCAACGAAGCCGCATTCTGCTTGGCCTACCGGTACCTATTAGCTGTCTCCAGAGTCCCACAGGACAAAAGGGTCCTGTAGGACTCCTTCTTCAGCTTGACGGGATCCCTCACCGCCAGTGTCCACCAGCGGGTTTGGGGATTGCCGCCACAACAGGCACTGACCACCTTATGGGCACAGCTCTGGTCAGCCGCCTCAACAATAGAGGCACGGAACATGGCCCATTCGGACTCAATGTCCCCCACCTCCCTCGGGACATGGTCGAAGTTCTGCTGGAGATGGGAGTTGAAGCTACTTCTGACAGGGGACTCTGCCAGACGTTCCCAGCAGACCCTCACAACACGTTTGGGTCTACTAGGCCTGACCGGCGTCCTCCCCCACCATTGAAGCCAACTCACCACCAGGTGGTGATCAGTTGACAGCTCCACCCCTCTCTTCACCCGAGTGTCCAAGACATGTGGCCGCAAGTCCGACGACATGACCACAAAGTTGATCATCGAACTGAGGCCTAGGGTGTCCTGGTGCCAAGTGCACATATGAACACCCTTATGCTTGAACATGGTGTTCGTTATGGACAATCCATGACGAGCACAGAAGTCCAATAACAAAAAAACTGCTGAGGTTCAGATTGGGGGGGGGGGGGTGGTCATTCCTCCCAATCACGCCCTTCCAGGTCTCACTGTCATTGCCCACGTGAGCATTGAAGTCTCCCAGCAGTACAAGGGAGTCCCCAGAAGGTATGCCCTCTAGAACCTCCTCCAGGGACTCAAAAAAGGGTGGTAAGTCCAAACTGCTGTTCGGTGCATACGCACAAACAACAGTTAGGACCCGTCCCCCCACCCGAAGGCAGATGGAGGCTACCCTCTCATCCACTGGGGTAAACCACCAATGAACAGGCTCCAAGTCGGGGGGCAATAAGTATGCCCACACCTGCTCAGCGCCTCTCACAGGGGGCAACTCCAGAGTGGTAGAGAGTCCAGCACCTCTCAAGGAGATTGGTTCCAGAGTCCAAGCTGTGCGTTGAGGTGAGTCCGACTATATCTAGCCAGAACCTCTTGACCTCGCGCACTAGCACAGGCTCCTTCCCCTTCAGAGAGGTGACATTCCACGTCCCAAGAGCCAGCTTCTGTAGCCGAGGATCAGATTGCCAAAGTCACCGCCTTCGGCCACCACCCAGCTCACACTGCACCCGACCTCCTTGGCCCCTCCCATAAGTGGTGAGCCCATGGGAAGGGGGACCCATGTTGCCTCTTCGGGCTGTGCCCGGCCGAGCCCCATGGGTGCAGGCCCAGCCACCAGGCACTCGCCATCGAGCCCCACCTCCAGGCCTGGCTCCAGAGGGGGTCCTGGTGACCCACGTCCGGGTAAGAGAAAACAGCCTCCAAATTTTTTGTTCTTCATAGGAGGTTTTGTTGAACCGCTCTTTGTCTCATCCCTCACCTAGGACCAGTTTGCCTTGGGTGGCCCTACCAGGGGCATAAAGCCCCGGACAACAGAGGTCCTGGGATCATTGGGACACGCAAACCCCTCCACCACGATAAGGTGGCAGTTCAAGGAGGGGTGAGTATATTCCTTACAATTTAAATGTATACCTGAAAATGGTCAGAGTCTTGCATTAATGAGAGTAGTGATGACATCTTCTGAAGGAAGTGGATCTACTGTTCAGAACAGATAGAAAACAATGGTCGAAACCTAGTGTAAACCACAGCTGGATACAAGTCATGGCAACCTTGTGGATGTGAGCATGAGGATATGAGCATGGTTGTTTGTATGAGGACTCTATCCCTGATGATTGTCAAATACATGTCATTGGCAACTTAAACTAGTAACTTTTGAAGTTTATGAAGTAAATACTACAGCTGTCTGTGTCACTACCAATGGTACTATTAATTGGTCAGTTGAAACATAGGACTAGGTACATTTTTTTTTAAAAATAATAAAGCTAATATTTACTGGATAAGAAGGAAAACAAATAGTTGCTCTAATAGGCAAAAATATGACAATGACATTAATCAATTAATCACCACATTTAGAACTTCTTACGTTATGGGACACATTTCAGAAAGGAAAAATCTAATTAATGCTACATTTAAACACATGATTATACAGTTAGAAACAGACAGGGGTAAAGTAGAAAAATAGGTCAACTTTAAGTCATAGCTAGTGGGAATTTTTTGAAAATAATTAACTCTGTGTTAATTTAACTGCATTAACAAACTCCTATTATCTTTTGACACGCTCTACCAGAACTGCTCAAGGAACACTAGGAATAATCCCAATTGATCTTTTATGGTTCTTACCTTGTCTGTAGATAAAATGATTGTCCAGGTTTACCCAAAGTGTGGTGTGGGACTTGCTATTTCAGCTTGTATTAACCATCAAACTGCCTTAGCCATCATGTTACAGAAGGAAAAGGGCAACTATAAAGTATAACTCCAACTATAAAGCTTTACTCCAAACTAAGGTACAACCTTTGGTATCAAACTATTCATTGTTCTTTATAAATGATTACAATTACATTTCTAGGTGGTAGCTGGACTTGTTCATAACATAAATTGTTATTCTTAACTATGGTTGTCTTTATGTCAAGAGGTTCACATTATATTTAATTAAACCACTTTTCAAACAGGATACAACTGGTAATTTTATGATAATGTTAAAAACTTGGCTAAAAACTTTGATTAGTTAGTTGTTCTAAGTGAACAAAAGGAGGAATTGTAAGGAAAAATGCAGTTGCCTCCCTATTTAACTAAGACATCCTATCCTAATAATGAGGTCATGTATAATTCTTCTTCTTCTTCTTCTCTCGACTGCTCCCGTTCGGGGTTGCCACAGCGGATGATCATCTTCTTCCATCTCTTCCTGTCCTCTACATCTTGCTTTGTCACACCCATCACCTGCATGTCCTCTCTCACCACATCAATAAATCTTCGCTTAGGCCTTCCTCCTTTCCTCTTGACTGGCAGCTCTATTCTTAGAATCATTTTCCCAATATACCCAGCATCTCTCCTCTGCACATGCCCAAACCAACACAATCTCGCCTCTCTGACTTTGTCTCCCAACCATCCAACTTGAGCTGACCTTCTAATGTACTCATTTCTAATCCTATCCATCCTCGTCACACCCAATGCAAATCTTAGCGACTTAAACTCTGCTACCTCCGGCTGTGTCTCCTGCTTTCTGGTCAGTGCCACCATCTCCAACCCATATAATATAGCTGGTCTCACTATCGTCCTGTAGACCTTCCCTTTCACTCTTGATATCTGTCTGTCACAAGTCCTGACACTCTTCTCCACCCATTCCACCCTGCCTGCACTCTCTTTTTCACCTCTATTCCACAATCCCCATTGCTCTGTACTGTTGATCCCAAGTATTTAAACTTACCCACCTTCACAAGAAGAAACACACTGGCTTGTGCATCCCCTGTGGCTGGGTTGATGAGATCATAGATAATATTTAACTTTATATTTTGTTCTTTAATAACAGTTTACATATAAAAAGTCTTATGTCTTTGAACCAGATTCTACCCAAGACTATTAATGATTAACTATTTTTGGACCTTTGTTTGGTACTTAATGGTAGAGGTCTGTTACTAAAATGTACCATTTCTCTGTGTGTGCACTGGTGCAACTCAAATGCTTAGGTAGTATATCTATGTGAATCTAAATATGTTCTCTTAACGTTAACCTGCCTTGCTGTGGAGAGGCTTGCTGCTCACATGGCAAGGCTCCACCAATTGGTGTAATAAAATGACGACCATTTTTGATTTCATTTGTAACAATGACTCAAGACACTTCTTTATTTATGGAGTATTTTCCAAAACATTAGTCACCAAAAAAGCCAAATGCTTCTGAAAAGGCAACTTCCACAAATATAGCAGAAGTTTCTGGAAAAAAACCCTTGCAGTTTTTGTCTTTACGTGGGGCTAGAGTCTCTAGATGGTTATGACTGAGTTATGACTGGAAGTATGGCCCAGCCATTTCTCCACCTCCAAACTCTCATGATAAAGAAAATCTTTAAGAGGCGCACAATTGTATTGTGACTTGCCACCTATGTTTTTTGCTTACCACTTGGACACACGGTAAGGCTGGATTCTTTCAGGATATTGTAGACTATGCTGAAACTTAGCTGTTAGGAATACATGCAGAGTATCTTCTTTGGAGAATGGAGTTTTGTTGAGCCCTGGCTGCCTGAATGTAAATGCTCTATGTTCTGAAGAGCTACTTTCAGGCTTGCTGTGTTGGCATGAATTAAAGTTTCTTCACCTTTCCCCATCTTAGTTCTGAGTTTGAAATAAACTGTGATATTGCAGTCATAAAGGGGTCTTGACTGAAATCTTCTAAGTCCTACAGAAACATGTAGAATGACGACTGTATGTTGCATGCAATTTTGTTTTAGAGCATATTATGTGTGTGTTTTACACTAAACTAGCAAAATACCCGCGCTTCGCAGTGGAGAAGTAGTGTGTTAAAGAGGTTATGAAAAAGAAAAGGAAACATTTTAAAAATAACGTAACATGATTGTCAATGTAATTGTGTTGTCATTGTTATGAGTGTTGCTGTTATATATATATATATATATATATATATATATATATATATATATATATATATATATATATATACATACACACACACACACACACACACAAACATATATATACATATACATATATACATATCTACATATACACATATATACATATAAACATATATATATATATATATATACACATATACACATCCACATATATATACATATATATATACACATATCAACATATATATACACATATATATACGCACATACATACACACACACATATACATATATACATATACACATACATACATACATACATACACACACATATATATATATATATATATATATATATATATATATATATATACATACACACAGACACATATCTACATATATATATTTACATATCTACATATATATATATATATATATATATACACATATATATACATATCTACATATATATATATATATATATACACATATATATATATATATAGACATATAGACATACATAAATTCACATATATATATATATATATATATATATATATATATATATATATATATATATATATATATATATATATATATACCAGCTGAAATACCCAGCGTTGCCTGGGAGGAAAATAAAGTTGTTTTTTTTAATTGTTTGAGAAAAATATAATTAGAAAAAACACAAGTTTAAAAATAAAAATAAATATGAGTCGGTTGTTGAAACCCAAAAAAGCGATCATAATATCAGACCCCAACTTATACGGCCGTTCAAAAATGCAACACTTAAATTTTTTGCCTCCTCTAATCTTGCATCAATTTCTCAGATGCATTGAATTGTGTGGCAGCAGCGCAGTTACCAATTTCTTTTGCGACTTCAAAGACATTTAATTTAAAATCAGCTTCATATTTTCTTCTGATCGAACGCTCCATTGTAGATAAGTGATGGTCTTACGATAAAAGTGTATGCGGGTGTGAGATACAAAAAACACAAAATAGTGCAAATGTTGTTTCGGAATAGTTCGGGTATTAGCATGTGGTCACGTAGGCATAATAGAGAAAGAGAGAGAGAGGTTAGGAGTATGCGCTGATACAGCGCATTGCCTCACCTACAAAAAAAGGCAGTGTGTTCTGTGGTTACTCTCTCAGGTGGGCAATAGCGGAGGCAAGGTGCACTGCAACACGTGGCGAGTCGTAGAGTAACTGGAACAGAGGCTGGCGAGTGAATGAGGAAGGCCCCGCCCCCATGCTCTGAGCCCACAGCCACTCTGTTGGATTTGCATAAATACATCGCCTCCTCAATTGTGTAATGAATGTTTTCTTCAGCGCTTCGGTTGTTGAAACACAAAAAAGCGATCATAATATCAGACCCCAACTTATACGCCCGTTCAAAAATGCAACACTTAAAATTTTTTTCCTCCTCTAATCTTGCATCAATTTCTCAGATGCCTTGAATTGTGTGGCAGCAGCGCAGTTACCAATTTCTTTTGCCACTTCAAAGACATTTAATTTAAAATCAGCTTCATATTTTCTTCTGATCGAACGCTCCATTGTAGATAAGGGATGGTCTTACGATAAAAGTCTATGAGGTTGTGAGATACAAAAAACACAAAACAGTACAAATGTTGCTTCAGAATAGTTCGGGTATTAGTGTGTGGTCACGTAGGCATAATAGAGAAAGAGAGAGAGAGGTTAGGAGTACGCGCTGATACAGTGCATTGCCTCACCTACAAAAAAAGGCAGTGTGTTTTGTGGTTACTCTCTCAGGTGGGCATTAGCATATCATAATCTGTTAGATCAATAGTGAGAGTTTTCCGCTTTCGACTTGGACAACAGACAGTATAAAATACCATAATACCACGTAGCTCTGATCTCTCTCTCAAGAACGTTAAACGTTACTGTTTAACAATCTGTAGATGATAATGTCTGTTGAACACACAGGTATCGCTAGCTAAGCGGAGGCAAGGTGCACTGCAACACGTGGCGAGACGTGGAATAACTGGTACAGAGGCTGGCGAGTGAATGAGGAAGGCCCCGCCCCCATGCTCTGAGCCCACAGGCACTCTGTTGGATTTGCATAAATACATCGATACCGCAAGTGAACTATGGTACTTAGTGTGACTATTTGAGACTTACTTTTCTGTTCAGGTACCCATTTCATTTATGTAATCCGCAGATTCTCCGCTATTTTTTGTTCGTTTATTACGATTATAGTTATTTATTGATTCCCTTCTTTAGCTGACTGCCTGCTCATATAAGGCGCTCCGCTTTTTTTTTTTTTTGAACAGGTTTGATTCATCCAAGTGATCACTCGGGATCCGTTCATTCCCTTCACGTGAGCCGCTCTCTCGCTTCTTATTCTTTCGCTGCCTCCTCAATTGTGTAATGAATGTTTTCTTCAGCGCTCTTTCGCGCTCTTCTTTGTTTTCTACGTACTGCCTTCACAGTCAGTTCACGTGATTACGTGGGAGGCGTGATGATGCGACACGCAACTCCGTCTCCTATGGCCATCTTGCTGCCTTCCATTACAGTATATGGACAAAAAAGAGGTTCCAGTTATGACCATTACGCGTAGAATTTCTAAATGAAACCTGCCTAACTTTTGTAAGTAAGTTGTAAGGAATGAGCCTGCCAAATTTCAGCCTTCCACCTGCACGGGAAGTTGGACAATTAGTGATGAGTGAGTCAGTCAGTCAGTGAGTCAGTCAGTCAGTGAGGGCTTTGCCTTTTATTAGTATAGATTGTAATTCTAAAATGTTTACAGCACAATGGATTTGTAAAGTTTTTGGAAGTTTGTTACATAAGAGTAATTGTACTGAATTTAACTGAACTTAATGTGCTTCAATTACATTTTATTTTATCTTTGACTCACATACAAGTTACAGAGGAAAAATCATTATTGTGTTATCTGTCTCGGTATGGTATTTAGTCAAATGGCTGTTTATTCACATGGAAGTATTTCAATTGGTTTACTTTAAATTTTTGTTAGTGCCAAATCTAGCAGAGCTGAATCTAGCATAAAATGTTAGTTTTTCTTGAGTGCCACCAATTTAGAGGAAGCCCTGAATTTCTCCCAATTTCATATCTTTATTTGAGTCTTAATCTTTGTGTAACATGTTTTATTTTTAAAGTTAAGCTAAAAGCTTTTACTAATGAATAAGTGAAGTTTTGAATAGACTTACTCATTAAAGCTACATGAACACTGAATTGCAACTTTGAAGGAAATCAGTACATTTACAGACCTGAATAATTACCTTGAATTATAATGTACTGTGTGGTGGAAGAAATAAATTAATAACAAAAAAGAAAGCATAGTTGAAACTCAGGGTAAAGCCTTGAACATTGCATCTTGCTAATTAGAAAACCTTGCTTTACATGATTGATAAAGTATACATATCATATAAAGTGTTTCAGAGATGATAAATATCACTTGAATTGCAAATTGCAACTTTAAAAAAAGAGCTTCCTTTGCTGATACTTCTTTGTTTTCTTTTATAGGATGTTGAATCAGTTTACCTCAATACAGGGCATCTCGACTAGTCACGTCTCAATAGCTGTTTTGCTTAGGTAATTACACAACCTTATTACTTTCATGGATATTTTATGAAATAATATACAGAACAGGGGTTTTTGATCTCAGTGAATGTAAGTTTTCACTTTGGCCAGTTTATTATTTGCAATTAAGTTTAACTAACTTGCTCCTTAATATGCATATTAAGCCTAATTCTTCCTTCGGGACTGCATTCACCATTTTAATTGCTTCTTGTGTTCTTAACATTCTGTCAATTAACAACCGACAATAACAATTACCAATAATAATAGAATAAACAGCTTGTCAATTTTTTAAGTTTCAATGTCCCAATCACACAACATTAAGTTACTGTTTTATTAAATAAAAAAATTTTGAAAGCTGTAGCCCATTTGGACAATGTTCCAGAAAAAAGAAAATGAATAATACTAAAAAAATATTCTTGTAACTGACAGATTATGTTAAAAATGGAGTAAAAGTAAAATTGAAAATTCTAGTGGTTGAATTATGTTTTGAAGCACAAACTTGATGTTACAGACCTTTTTAATTGACTGGTAAATACCAACTAAATATAATCAATTTTCAATATAAAGTAAACTTTAGTAGTTTTGAAATTCTTTAATGCCTTTATAGTGTGCAAAAAATTTTGTTTGTTGAAGACATTAAGTCAAATGAGCAGTATGAGGACAGCAGTAATTTTCCTTCTTCAACAGCCCACAAACTATTTTAATGATGAACACATATAGGATTAATGATCAAATTGTTAAAGACAACCTTTAAGGTCAAGATGTTTCATTCATGCTTTACACAATATATAGATAAGTACTGTTATAGTATCTGGTATATCTGGTGCTGTTTAACCTGAGTCGTTTACCAAATGTAAGAATGAACTGAGGGTGGGCAGGATGCAATAGGTTTCAGTAAGTTTTTAATTAAAATGTACAATTTTAAAAAGAGTCTGTGAAAGTTTACTGTTTTGAAAAGATCATTTTTGTACATGTTAACAAAAATATTAGTTTTATGGATGCTGTAATAGAATGAACATTTAACATATGGATTCACCACAGCAGCTTATTAATTTCCACAGAGAAGATGAGGCTCACCTAGTATGTTAACTGACTCGTATACTTTCACACCTTTGAACTTTGAGAAACAGATGCGCACCTTGCATTTATGTTCAACATGGATCCACCTCTTTGTTTTTTGTCTTTTTCCACTTCAGATTAGGGGGGCATACAGTATATGGTATGTTCTTTCAGTTTTCAATGTAAACACAGGCTAACTACACACTCATTAAATGTAATGACTCTTACTCCAAGTTCCTGGGTTAACTGACATCTTTTGCAATAAGCAGAGACCCAGAAAGAAAGTTTCCAATAACTGATAAATCAAGCAGATAGAATTAACATTTAGAGTTTATCTCAAAATGAATTTCAAATATCTTAAAAAGCAGTTCATTTTTTTCATTATCTGAAACTTGTTTCCAGATATCGGAAAATATTTGTCTTTATATTTTAAAATATCTGCAATACATTTTTAAGATATCTCAAAATGATTAAGTGCATGTTGTAAGATAGCACAAATACATTCTGAGATGTCTCAAATTGACCCTTCATGCATTTTAAAAATCAAAATCACTTCCTGTAAACTTTCCTGTTCTTTCTGTGAGACTCCTTGTCTATTTTAAGATATTCTGAAATGCATTTGAAATATCTTGAAATGAGAAAGATGTTATTTTGAGATATTTTGAACTGAATTTCAGATATCTGAATTAGCCTGAATGCTTATCTTGAATTATACTGTGGATATCTGTTAATGATATTTAGGAAACGATACAAGTCCATATCTTTGGAAGGATATCTTAAAAAGTATTTGAGATACTTTGAAATACATTTTAAGATGTCTGAAATGGAACAAAAACCCATTTTAATATAGCATGAAATTAATTTGAGATACCTAAAATGCATTGTAGGTAATCTGAAACATGATCAATATGAAGTATATCTCAAACGCATTTTAAGATATCATAATTATATTTCCAGATTATTTTAAAATAACATCCAGACCATTCTGAAATATTTGAAATGAATAACATATCTCAAATATATTTCCAGGTATCCTAAAATAGCTTTCTGTCCATTTTCAGAAATGCATTTTAAGATATCTTAAAATAACTTACTGCTTATTTGAAGATACCTTAAATTCATTTTAAGGTATCTTGAAATAGATAGGTAATCATATTGAAAACAGGCAGTTGTACAGGAAGTCATTTTGGATATCTTTAACTGTGTTTCAATATCTCAAAATTCTCACAGAATTATTTTAAGATATCTTTAAATGTGTTTGAGATATCTCAAAATGCAGCGGAACTAATTTCAAGATATTCTGAATTGCATTTCTGTGATCTTTAAAGACTCTTCTGAACAGAGTATCATTTTTAAGATATCTTGAAATTTATTTTGAGATCATTTAAAATGCAGTTTAGATGTGTTGAAATAGACAAAATCTCTAATTCGTTTTAAGATACAGTACCTAGAATGCATTTCTGGATATCTTAAAATGTATTTGAGGTATCCGTAAATGTTGATTTGGCTTGCCATACTGTAGTCTCATTGTAACAATGTTGTCCTTCTGTCTATTATATATCAAATGTAAAAATCTTCATCTATGTGTCAACCTTGTTTATTTATTGTTTCTACAGGTCAATCATTTAAAGAATAGATAGATGAGTTCACATGCCATAAAGATCACAGGCTAGGCCTGGAAATGTAGGAATTCAAATATGCCTCAGATGAAAGAGGCAATAAATTTTAATGCCTCTAGTCTTCCAGATGACTTTGCCCCATTGACATTGCTCCATGCCACCATTTTTAGCATTGGCGACCGCTCATGCCACCCAGGCTTCATTTGACTGTGATTTAGAATGTACAAATTAACCTATTTACATAGCATCTCTCTCTTTACTCTCTTAAAGTTTTTTTTTTCCCTTATAATAATAATAATAATAATAATACATTTTATTTATATAGCGCCTTTCCCATGCTCAAGGCACTTACAGAATAAATAAAGAATGGCAGAATATACAGTATATAGCATTGTACAAACCAGATAAATAAATAAAGAAGATTAAGACAGTAAATTCTGAGAAAAAAAAACAGACAACATAATTGATGGTCTAGCACACACATACAGGTTACATTAGCAACTTGACAGAGAGGTAAACTGAGAGAAGGGTAATAAAGTCAAGTAGAGCTAAAAGCCTTCCTGAACAGATGAGTTTTGAGTTGTTTTTTAAAAGAATTCATGGAGTCAGCTGACCTGATTAATTCTGGTAGGTCATTCCAGAGTCTGGGCGCTATACAGCTGAAGGCCCTGTCACCCATGGAGTGTAGATTAGTGAGGGGCACAACAAGATTACCAGAATCAGAAGACCTTAGTGGGCGGGCAGGCACACAGTGATGGAGAAGGTCACTCATGTAGTTTGGCGCGAGGTTATTTAAAGCTTTGTAGGTTATTAGTAGGATTTTATATTCGATTCTGTAGGACACAGGGAGCCAGTGAAGACGGAGCAGGATGGGTGTGATGTGCTCGCTGCTGCTTGTTCGAGTAAGGACTCTTGCAACTGAGTTTTGAATAAGCTGGAGCTGTAATATAAGATTAGAAGGGGCACCTGCCAGTAGGGAATTACAATAATCGATGCGGGATGTGATAAAAGCATGGACAAGTTTCTCAGCATTAGAGAAGGAGAGGAAGGAGCTAACACGGGATATGTTACGGAGGTGAAAGTAAGAAAGTTTCTTAATGTGATTTATGTGGGCGGAATAAGTGAGGGAGGAATCAAAAATGACACCAAGATTTTTTACAGTAGAGGCAGGTCTGATGAGATCACTGCCAAGATGGACTGGGAAGGAGCTCATTTTATTAAGTTGCTTTTTAGTCCCAATTTGCAGGAGTTCAGTTTTATTGTAATTTAATTTTAAAGAGTTCTGCTCCATCCAGGTTTTAATTTCACTAAGACAGGTTGTGAGCTGAGAAAGCTCTGATGAAGTTCCACTTTTAACATTGAAGTAGAGCTGAGTATCATCTGCATAAAAATGGTAACCCAATCCATAACTACGGATAATATGGCGAAGGGGAAGCATATAAATACAGAAAAGCAGAGGACCGAGGACAGAGCCCTGAGGGACTCCTTGTGTGACTGGCGCTGAGCTGGATCTGCTGTTGCCAAGACTAACAAACTCTTGCCTATCAGTCAGATAGGACTTGAACCACTGGAGGGCAGTGCCAGAGATACCCAGCATGTTCCCCATTCTGGACAGTAGGATGTCATGTCTAACAGTGTCAAATGCTGCACTGAGGTCTAACAGAATTAATATGCTAGTTTGTCCAGAGTCTGCTGCCATAAGCAAATCATTGGTTACCCGTAGCAGAGCAGTTTCACAGCTGTGCCGCGCCCTGAAACCAGACTGAAAGGGTTCCATCAAATTATTAGAGGTTAGGTAATTGGTGAGTTGGGAAGCTACAACACGCTCAAGAACTTTTGACAGGAAAGGTAAGTGGGAAATAGGCCGGAAATTGTTAAGATTGTCAGCATCAAGGCCAGACTTTTTTAACATTGGGGTTACAGAAGCAATTTTAAAAGTGAGTGGCACAGAGCCAGTGTCAAGGGATGAGTTTATTATTGTTGTAACAGTCGGGATTATGGCATGAAGGCAGGATTTAAGTAGTGTGGTGGGGATGGGGTCCAGTACACAAGTAGTCGGCCTCATCTTACAAAGCAGGTTATTAACAAACGCAGATGTGACTGGTGAGAACTTAGAGAAGGAGCTGGATGGAGTGGGAAAACAGGGAGAGATATAAACAGATGATATATTTATGTTAGTTGAATTATTTAGATCTTTAATTTTGTTACGGAAAAAGTGGAGGAATTCCTCACAGACTTCAGTAGAAGAGGTAGTTGGACCAGATGCGGGTTTGAGTAGTTTATTAACTACAGAGAACAAAACCCTTGGGTTATCATGGCCACTTTCTATTATTCTGCCATAATGGGTGTTCTTGGCAGAAGTTAGTGCTTCTCTGTAAGCTCTTTGGTGGTAAGAGAAAGCCTGGATGTGCACGGTGAGGCCAGTCTTACGTGACATTCTCTCAAGGCGTCAGCCAGCTGCTTTCATAGATCGCAATTCTGAGTTATACCAAGGAGCTGAGCGTTTAAAGGAAACCTCTTTATGTTTTAAAGGAGCTGTTTTATCTAATGCTGAGTGAAGGGCTGTGTATAGTGGTGAACAAAACTATCTAGTGTTGATGGAATAGGTGCAGACAGTAAAAGATCAGAAATGGATCCAGAAAGGATAGAGGGACAGATATTTTTAAGGTTTCTGTAAGAAATTTGTCGTTTACAGGTAAGAGGTGGGCGAGGTAATGAGACAGTGAAAAATACTGCTTTATGGTCAGAGAGTCCCAAATCAGTGCTGTAAATGTTGGCAACAGATAGTCCAGAAGTGCAGATCAGGTCCAATATATGACCGCCAGAATGGGTTGGAAAATCAACATGTTGTGTCAAGTCAAAACAGTCCAGTAAGGACAGAAATTAGATTCTCAGTTTAGATGTGGGGGTGTCAATATGGATGTTGAAATCACCAAGAAGGATAATTCTCTGAGAGTAAGAGCTTAGGTGGGTCAAAAGTTCAATCAGATCAGATAAGAAGGATGCATTGTATTTTGGGGTACGATAAAGAACAATGAGTGAGACAGGACCTGATTCCGTTATTAGTTTAAGAGACAGGCACTCAAAAGACAATGGACAGTCAATTGGAACTCTGTTAATGTTTAAGTCTTCTCTGATAATTACTGCAAGCCCGCCGCCTTGTCCTGAGCTGCGAGGCTCTGAGTGGAAAGTGAAACCAATTGGAGTCGTCTCTGTGAGACACGCAAATTCGTTTGGTTTTTGCCAAGTCTCCGTTAGACACAGAATATCAAGTTTGGTGTCAGTTATGAGTTCTGACAACACCAATGCTTTGCCATTAAGCGACCTCCAGTTAAACAGTGCAATATTACATAATGAGGCTTCTTTCTGCACAGAGCCGCAATCAGGGTTTATTTCCACATAATGCAAATTTGGCACACTGACAATTCTATTTCCAGGGTCATGAGAAGGACGGCGTATTCCTGAGCAAATGCTGCCGGTGGTCTTTTCATTCGCCGCCCAGCGGTGGCGGCGACCTGACCCGCGATGTATATATTTCGGGCGCTGCAAAATACCAGCGTCCTTTAGGATGTTGCAGTCAGACCATTTGCTCTGGACAAACTGTTTAATAAGAAGGAGTTTGTCATGAGAGTATTTTAGCATGATGCGGAGTAATACTTATCTGAATAGCACTGGAGAAGCAGCACAGCACAGTGGAACCGGTAGGACAGGCGGGTGTGGTAGCGTAGGTGAGCAGCCATAACAATCAGCAGAAAGCGTAGCAGGAGTTGGAGGTTCCAATACACAGCCGCAAACAGTAACGCTTGGTAATTTCAGGCGTGATCGCCCCAGAGCCAAGCCAGGTTAATATGAACATCAGATCAGTTCCCAGTCGTAGAGTACTGTAAGATGAAACGGGAGCAGATCAGCAAAGCGAATTTAATATAATCACGGAGACAGATCATCCCGAGGTCCTAGATTGCCAGGCACAAAGAAATGCTTGAAGGTTCTCGTCCCGTGATCCACAGACTCAGCTGTTCCCAGTCAAAGTAGAGTCCATAAAATCTGTAAATATAAGCCAAATCCATACAATTCGAGTTAGCTGTATCCACGAACTATACGTACAATAAAAGAAATAAAACAAACGTAAGAAAGTGTAGAATTAGGCGAATTTTGCGAAAAGTGTTGTTTACACGGAGGAGCGGCAACAACATGAGTGCGCCAGCGTCCCCTCACCTGCACCAATAAAATCAATAAAATTTAAAAAAAAAAACAATCTTAAGCAGCAAAATCCAAATCATCTGAGATGTGATCTGACTTTTTAGATTCTGCATCAAAAAATTATCTCTAAATGCTTTTGATCTAACGAATTTGAATGAGGATTAGATCATTTATCTCCTTGGCCTTTACTACTTGTGGACATGTCCATTATATTCCACGCTACCCAGCTTCATATGTTTAAACTTTGCTCCTGTGCAGGCGATAAACAGCAAAAAAACTTCTTCTGGAATAAAAAAAAACCTCCAAAATGTACTGCAAAAGCCCTTAATGGCCAAAAAACCTATTTTTACCAGGAAATTAAATGATATTAAAAGGTGACCAGTAGGCTAGCAAACACATGCACAACCACAATAATACCAACATATAGCTCAAAACTTTTTATGGTAGCCCAATGTGTTCTTCTCCTTGCATAAATTAAACTGACTTTAGTAGTTTATCAGATGATTTTTTTGATGCAGAATCTAAAAAGTCAGATCACATCTCAGATGATTTGGATTTTGCTGCTTAAGATTGTTTTTTTTTTACATTTTATTGATTTTATTGTCATCATTCCATACAAATAGATCAATTTTTACAAAAAATAGGATTGAAAACAAATCAACCCCCACCCCTGAGAAACAGAGCATGGCCAATGGAGTAAAACTTAAAGCTAGTAAAAATAAATAAATTGATGAGTTTATTAGCTGGGAGTGCAGCTGGATGATAAATTAGACTGGACTGCCAATACTGATGCTTTGTGCAAGAAAGGACAGAGCCGACTATACTTCCTTAGAAGGCTGGCGTCCTTCAACATCTGCAATAAGATGCTGCAGATGTTCTATCAGACAGTTGTGGCGAGCGCCCTCTTCTACGCGGTGGTGTGCTGGGAAGGCAGCATTAAGAAGAAAGACGCCTCACGTCTGGACAAACTGGTGAGGAAGGCAGGCTCTATTGTTGGCATGGAGCTGGACAGTTTAACATCTGTGGCAGAGTGAAGGGCGCTCAGAAGGCTCCTATCAATTATGGAGAATCCACTGCATCCGCTAAATAGTGTCATCTCAAGACAGAGGAGCAGCTTCAGCGACAGACTGCTGTCACTGTCCTGCTCCACTGACAGATTGAGAAGATCGTTCCTCCCCCAAACTATGCGACTCTTCAATTCCACCCGGAATAAACGTTAACATTTAACATTATACAAAGTTATTGTCTGTTTTTCACCTGCATTATTATTATTATCAATCTTTAATTTAATATTATTTATTGTATCAGTATGCTGCTGCTGGATAATGTGAATTTCCCATTGGGATTAATAAAGTATCTATCTATCTATCTATCTATCTATCTATCTATCTATCTATCTATCTATCTATCTATCTATCTATCTATCTATCTATCTATCTATCTATCTATCTATCTATCTATCTATCTAAGAGCTTATTCTAAAATATTATTGATTAGATCCTGCCAGGTTTTGAAAAAGTTCTGCACAGATCCTCTAAGTGAGAATTAGATTTTTTCCAATTTCAAATAGTATATAACATCAGTTATCCACTGACTTAAAAGAGGAAAGTTAGGATTCTTCCAGTTTAGCAAAATAAGTCTGCATGCCAATAGTGTAGTAAAGGCAATCACAGTTTGTCCTTCTCCACTTTAAGCCCATCTGGAAGAACACCAAACACACCTGTTAATGGGTTAGGAGGGATTGTGACACCAAGGCTGTCTGAAAGGCACTTAAAATGATGTTAATTTGGTGCAGGCCCAAAACATGTGACACAGTGAGGCTGGAACTTGATTGCAGCGTTCACAGGTTGAATCTTGCCCTGGAAACATTTTGGACAGCTTTAAGCGAGACAGATGTGCTCGATATATAATTTTGAGTTGAATAATTGTATGCTTTGCACATATGAAGCTCGAGTGAATTCTCTGCATTGCTCCCTTCCACTCCTTTTCTGATATGTTGAATGAGATATCCTTTTCCCATTGTCCTCTTGGATCTTTGAAAGGGAGGGACTGTAAAATGATTTTATATATTGCAGAAATTCTGTCTGAGTACTTGAAACTGAGCAATATTTTTCCAGCATAGAGGAAGGTGCAAGATGAGGAAAATCAGGCAGGTTCTGTTTAATAAAGTTTCTAATTTGAAGATAGTGAAAGAAATGTGTTGCTGGAAAGTTAAATTTGGAATGTAATTGTTCATAGGATGCAAAGATGTTGTCTATATAAAGATCTCTAAGCAATTTAATCCCAAATGTCTTCCAGATATTAAAAAACTGCATATGTTTGCGAGGGTTGAAAAAGGTGGTTCTCATGCAGAGGTGCCACAGATAAAAGAATCTCCATCTTAAAATGCTGCTTAAAATTTAATCGTGTGGGATGCCATTGCCATATATTTAACCTCTATAGCAGGGTTTTTCAACCTTTATTGTCTTGCGGCCCAGTTCTACTTTTTCACTATCAGTGGCAACAAACAGACATCAATTTAAGAGAGAAAGTATGTTGTTCCACTTAGTGAAATGAGTGTGATTAGAAAAGTTTGGGTGGAGGGACCCCTGTTGAAATGCATGCCGTTAGTGACGACAACAAATATCACACAATGCAGTTGATCGGTTTGCCGAACTGCAGGGAAGTTTGGAGCTTTTGGGAGGTGTCGCAACCCAGTGGTTCAGAAACATTGCTGTATAGTATATGATCTTGTTAGGTTAGATAGACATTTATTTTCTTAGAGGAAAGCCACACCCATCAAATTATATGTTACACAGCTTTAATTTCTTGAGTTCTAACATCAATAAATGTAACACTTCAAGTTTTAGTTTTTGAAGCATAAAACCTACTTTCTCATATTACTGTGTTGATCAGAAACTTCCCTGCCAAAGAACATGTAATATATATTCATTCATATGTGTCAACAATGTTATATCTCATAAAAACATTTCATCTTCATTCTCACATAATGTGCCATGTATGTGTTCTTACTTGGTCTCCTCAGAAGACAGAATTACTGACATTTTTTAAAAATTTTTCTCTTGTTCTGTTTGTGATAGTGTTACCATGCCCTAGATCTGTTTATGCCTCTTCTTTAAAAGTGCCTGGTTATATCAGGTTTAAGGAAAGTCATGCTCAACTTGTTTAAGGCTGGAGCTATTTTTAATACCTTCTGTAGGTGTAAGTCCCAAAGTGATGAATTAAGATTAGAATTGTGAGCTCTGCAGTGACTTAGCAGAGGAGACATATTGTTGCATGCCCTGTTAGAGAAGCTGATAAAAACAAATAGCATTTGTGCACAAGTAAATTTTTCAGAGATGCTGACATGAGTCGTTCTAGTTAATATGGTTACAAGGTCCTTGGGGACAAAAAAAAAGGGTTTATTTGCTCCTTTCAAATGCTTCACAGGTCTGGCTAACATCATCATTTTGTTCCCTGTCAATCAATTGGCTGTGGTGTGTTGATTACAATAAAGTATTTCTTTTCAGTACTGCTAGAGGGGAACATGAAAAACACAATTTTAGAGTTTCAGAACCTGAAAAATACAATGAATTTTAAAACACCCACCTTTTATTAAGCTATATTTAATATTAAACATATGGAAAATAAATATGCAACAGGATCTGAATTGTTGTCCTGACTTATGGAATTGGGGATTTAAATGGAACCAATTGCATTATGGTATTTTGGTTGGCATAGTGGCATAAAGGTTAGAGCCATTGCCTCAAGTTTGTGAGATCCTGAATTCAACGGTCTTTCAACTTTTTTACGGGTGTGTTTACATGTTCTGCTTCTGATCCCAAAAATGCACATTTTAAGCTGATCAGTCACTGTGAAGTTGCATAAGTGCAACTATGAATATTCATGAGTTTGCCCTGTAATTAACTAGTGTGGGTATAGGTTCTAGGTTTCCCATGGGCTCACCACCTATGGGAGGGGCCAAGGAGGTCGGGTGCAGTGTGAGTTGGGTGGTGGCTGAAGGCGGGGACCTTAGCGGTCCGATCCTCGGCTACAAAAGCTGGCTCTTGGGACGTGGAATGTCACCTCTCTGAAGGGGAAGGAGCCTGAGCTAGTGCGCGAGGTTGAGAGGTTCCGGCTAGATATACTCGGGCTCACCTCGATGCACAGCTTGGACTCTGGAACCAATCTCCTTGAGAGGGGCTGGACTCTCTACCACTCTGGAGTTGCCCCAGGTGAGAGAAGCACCGAGCGGGTGTGGGTATACTTATTGCCCCCCGACTTGGAGCCTGTTCATTGGTGGTTTACCCCGGTGGACGAGATGGTAGCCTCCCTTCCGCCTTCGGGTGGGGGGACGGGTCCTAACTGTTGTTTGTGCATATGCACCGAACAGCAGTTCGAAGTACCCACCCTTTTTGGAGTCCCTGGAGGGGGTGCTAGAGGGCATACCTTCTGGGGACTCCCTCGTACTGCTGGGAGACTTCAATGCTCACGTGGGTAATGACAGTGAAACCTGGAAGGGCGTGATTGGGAGGAATGGCCCCCCCGATCTGAACCCAAGTGGTGTTTTGTTATTGGACTTCTGTGCTCGTCACGGATTGTCCATAATGAACACCATGTTGAAGCATAGGGGTGTTCATATGTGCACTTGGCACCAGGACAACCTAGGCGTCAGTTCGATGATCGACTTTGTGGTTGTGTCATCGGACTTGTGGCCACATGTCTTGGACACTCGATTGAAGAGAGGGGCGGAGCTGTCAACTGATCACCACCTGGTGGTGAGTTGGCTTCGATGGTGGGGGAGGATGCCAGTCAGGCCTGGTAGGCCCAAACGTGTTGTGAGGGTCTGCTGGGAACGTCTGGCAGAGCCCCCTGTCAGAAGTAGCTTCAACTCCCACCTCCAGCAGAACTTCGACCACATCCCGAGGGAGGTGGGGGACATTGAGTCCGAATGGGCCATGTTCCATGCCTCTATTCTTGAGGTGGCTGACCGGAGCTGTGGCCGTAAGGTGGTCGGTGCCTGTTGTGGCGGCAATCCCCGAACCCGTTGGTGGACACCGGCAGTGAAGGATGCCGTCAAGCTGAAGAAGGAGTCCTACAGGACCCTTTTGTCCTGTGGGACTCTGGAGGCAGCTGATAGGTACTGGCAGGCCAAGCGGAATGCGGCTTTGGTGGTTGCTGAGGTAAAAACTCGGGCATGGGAGGAGTTTGGAGAGGCCATGGAGAACGACTTTCGGACGGCTTCGAGGAGATTCTGGTCCACCGTCCGGCGTCTCAGGAGGGGGAAGCAGTGCAGTGTCAACACTGTATATGATGGGGATGGTGCGCTGCTGACCTCGACTCGGGACGTTGTGGGTCGGTGGGGGGAGTACTTCGAAGACCTCCTCAATCCCACTAACATGCCTTCCAATGATGAAGCAGAGCCTGGGGACTCGAAGGTGGGCTCCCCCATCTCTGGGACTGAGGTCACCGAGGTGGTCAAAAACTCCTTGGTGGCAGGGCCCCGGGGGTGGATGAGATACACCCGGAGTTCCTCAAGGCTCTGGATGTTGTGTGGCTGTCTTGGTTGACACATCTCTGCAACATCACATGGACATCAGGGACAGTGCCTCTGGATTGGCAGACCGGGGTGGTGGTCCCCCTCTACAGAGGGATCACATTCCTCAGCCTCCCTGGAAAAGTCTATTCGAGGGTTCTGGAGAGGAGGGTCCGTCAGATAGTCGAGCCTCAGATTCAGGAGGAACAGTGTGGTTTTTGTCCTGGTCACGGAACAGTGAACCAGCTCTACACCCTTAGCAGGGTCCTGGAGGGTGCATGGGAGTTTGCCCAACCAGTCTACATGTGTTTTGTGGACTTGGAAAAGGCATTCGGCCGTGTCCCTTGGGGAATCCTGTGGGGGGTACTCTGAGAGTATGGGGTACCGGATCCCCTGATAAGGGCTGTTCGGTCCCTGTACGATCTGTGCCAGAGCTTGGTCCGCATTACCGGCAGTAAGTCGAACCTGTTTACAGTGAGAGTTGGACTCCGCCAGGGCTGCCCTTTGTCACCAATTCTGTTCATAACTTTTATGGACAGAATTTCTAGGCGCAACCAGTTTTTGATGTCATTCAGAATTGACTTTAAAATTCTGCTTATGGTTTATAAAGCTTTAAATAATCTCGCCCCGTCTTATATATCGGAATGTCTGACACCTTATATTCCAAATCGCAACCTCAGATCCTCAACTGAGTGTCTCCTTAGAATTCCAAGAGCAAAACTTAAAAGAAGTGGTGAGGCGGCCTTCTGCTATTATGCATCTAAAATCTGGAATAGCCTGCCAGTAGGAATTCGCCAGGCTAATACAGTGGAGCACTTTAAAAAAACTACTGAAAACACATTACTTTAACATGGCCTTCTCATAACTTCACTGTAATTTAATCCTGACACTCTGTATATCCAATTCATTATAATAACTATTCATTCAAAATTTGTACTAACCCCTACTCTCTCTTCTGTTTCCTTTTCCGGTCTACCCAAAGCACCATGATGTTCCAACAATGATGGATGGATTAAAAGCCAGAAGTCTGTATAACCATCAGCATCAAGTGACTCCGTGAGAACCCTAACTACAAAGAGGACTATTTCATTTATGTTAGGTAGAATGCCCAAAGGGGACTGGGCGGTCTCGTGGCCTGGAACCCCTACAGATTTTATTTTTTTCTCCAGCCTTCTGGAGTTTTTTTTTTTTGTTTTTTCTGTCCACCCTGGCCATCGGACCTTACTCCTTTTTATGTTAACTAAGGTTGTCTTATTTTAATTTCTTATTTGTCTTTTATTCTTCTTTTCTTCATTATGTAAAGCACTTTGAGCTACTTTTTGTATGAAAATGTGCTATATAAATAAATGTTGTTGTTGTTGTTGTTGTTGTTGTTGAGGGGGTCCGGTTTGGTGGACTCAGGATTGGGTCACTGCTTTTTGCAGATGATGTTGTCCTGTTTGCTTCATCAGGCCGTGATCTTCAGCTCTCTCTGGATCGGTTTGCAGCTGAGTGTGAAGTGGCTGGGATGGGAATCAGCACCTCCAAATCCGAGACCATGGTCCTCAGACAGAAAAGGGTGCAGTGCCCTCTTAGGGTTGATAGCGAGATCCTGCCCCAAGTGGAGGAGTTCAAGTATCTTGGGATCTTGTTCACGAGTGAGGGAAGAATGGTGCGTGAGATCGACAGGCGGATCGGTGCGGCGTCCACAGTGATGTGGGCTTTGCATCTGTCTATCGTGGTGAAAAAGGAGCTGAGCCACAAGGCGAAGCTCTCAATTTACCAGTCGATCTATGCTCCTACCCTCACCTATGGTCATGAGCTATGGGTAGTGACCGAAAGAACGAGATCGCGAATACAAGCGGCTGAAATGAGTTTCCTCTGTAAGGTGTCTGGGCTTTCCCTTAGAGATAGGGTGAGAAGCTCAGTCATCCGGGAAGGGCTCAGAGTAGAGCCGCTGCTCCTCCGCATCGAGAGGAGTCAGATGAGGTGGCTCGGGCATCTGATCAGGATGCCTCCTGGACACCTCCCTGGTGAGGTGTTCCAGGCACATCTAACCGGGAGGAGGCGGCCCAGGGGAAGACCTAGGACACGCTGGAGGGACTATGTCTATTGGCTGGCCTGGGAACGCCTTGGGATTCCGCCGGAAGAGCTAGAAGAAGTGGCCGGGGAGAGGAAAGTCTGGGCATCTCTGCTCAAGCTGCTGTCCCCGCAACCCGACCTCGGATAAGCGGAAGAGAATGGATGGATGGATGGATGGATGGATGGATGGATGGATGGATGGATGGATGGATGGATGGATGGGGATAGGTTCTAGCATTGTATGACCCACATAATGAAATAAGTGGGTGCTGAAAATGAATGGATGGGTGGTATGTTATTATTGGGATACTAGAAGGCAAATCTCATTGGAAGTTGTATCCATGTATCCAATATTGTGTATTGGTTTAGGAAAGAAAACAAATACAAATGTATCTAAATGTAATATTACATTTTACATCATTATTGTAACGCAATTCAAAATTGAGGGGAGCCAGTGGGTATGTTTTGCCCCTAGTATAATGAGCGATGGTTTGGGAGTTAATTATTTCTGGGTCATTACTATTGATAAAGGGCAGTGAGAGATTGCAGAGTATGCATCTTGACTTCTTTGAAAAAATATGTGTCTCCATTATCCCCATTATGAACAAATAACCTGGGGTGGCCTGGCTCTTATAGGGCCTGTAGGCTTCAGTATTTCAAGGACACTTGGAGACGTTTTTGGCAGACAGTAGGAGTTTCCAGGGCTTACCCCATAAGTGTTAACTGGGCAGTGTAGTAGTTAACTTATTTTTTACATGTATTTTATCACACAGTAGAGTGTTTTCTGATGAGTGAATTAGTTTTTGGAGTTTGTTTATTGCATCCATGTAAATTAACAAAGTTTTTTTACAATTTTGTTTCTTTGTTTATGCAACGAGGTGAAGATGTTATGTGACCATGCTTTCGTTAGTATAAATTTGGCGGCAATCAGTTTACACATTATTCCTTGGGTGGATAAAAGTATTGTGCATTGATTTCTAGTGTAGTTAGCTTACTGTATATAATAAGTAAGTCGTAGCATTGGGTTTGGTTGTTGGTTTCCTTTCTCATCTTTGACTCAGATTCTTGTTTTGTCCGTGTGTTTTGGCTTCCATATCGGTATCTCTTTGGCTCTGACTCAGCTTTTTCCTTTGACTTATATTTTCTGCTAAACATTGCTATCCTCTGGTTATTTTTGTGCTCACAATTATCCTTTCATACCAACATGTCATAACAGAGAGGGCTTAGAAGCACCTTCTGTCTAAATGTCCAGTGAGTGTAGATTAGAAAGGAAGTGTTTTGCAAATGAGAGAAAGTGATGCCAAAGGTGTACTTAAAAAACACACAAAGTGTGAAAGAGGAGGTGTTCATTGTATGAATTTAAGGACTGAATGGGAAATCCAAAAACTGCCCATACACCTTGCCAACTCAGAATGTTTATTATTTAATTACTAATTTATAATGAAAAATAAAAAAATCAAAAAATGTAAAATCCCCTAAAAAGATCAAAACTCAAACATGACCACAACAAAAGAACTGAAATAAATAAAAAAAATGCAATAAAAGATCATTACAACCAAAATTCTACAATTCAAAATGTTAAATTCTAAAAAAATAAACCAAATATATTCAACATCATAAAACTCACAAACTGCAAAAAGACCACAAACGACACAAACAAATAAACACAAAAGAAAGCTGGGGAAGCAGATGTCTTAAATGGAGATCTCAGGTAATTGAGAATTGAATGAAGGCAACATGTGAGAGTCCTAAATGACCGATGCATGGATATGGATAGTTAGGCCTAGTGGGAGAGCTGAGGTTTGTTTTCTATGTTTATTTTGGTATACTTTATCTCTTTGTATTCCAATTTCATTTATGATTATTTTTTATTATAAATGTGCCTTTTGCGTTCCTTGACCATCTTTTTACATTATTAAGAGTCAAAGTAGAACTCAAGAGCGCTTTTCTAAGCTGCAGTGTATGTGTGTTTAGGGTAGCTTTGCTGTACTCTTGTCTATTGACTCCACAAACCTGAACATTGATACAGTGCTATGTCATTGTATGGGGTTTTCACATTGTGCCTGTTTCTGTTTGGCCTTTCTGTAGGGGACTCTAATGTCCAAAGACACTTATGTTAGTCTTAATGTTCTTGTTAGAAGTAAATGTAAATTGTAAATTGTATCCTGTTTCCTTCATTTACTAGTACCAAGAAAAATGTGCTGAGTAGTACTGATCGTCAAAATTCACCAAAGCGTTTTTCACAGCAAATATGCCATATATGCCATTAACCTTGTTCATCGAATATTTTCAGAGAAATTTACTGTGCAGCTGACTTAGGCAAACATTGTTTTCCCAGCACCCCATGAGGTTTTGTGAGGCTAGCATTACATCACAGAACTGTATGAGCCATACACAGAACTTTCATATGTACATATTGCAAGATCATTGTCACTTTGCTTCAACAACAACAACAACAACATTTGTTTATATAGCACATTTTCATACAAAAAGTAGCTCAAAGTGCTTTACATAATGAAGAAAAGAAAAATAAAAGACAAATAAGAAATTAAAATAAGACAACATTAGTTAACATAGAAAGGAGTAAGGTCCGATGGCCAGGGTGGACAGAAAAAACAGAAAAAAACTCCAGAAGGCTGGAGAAAAAAATAAAATCTGCATGGGTTCCAGGCCACGAGACCGCCCAGGCATGCGTGGTGTCATGACCCGCTCAGTACTCTAGCCTTCTTCCACACATGGGTTTATATGTTAAAAAAAATTGCAGTATTTTTATTTAACAGGTAAATTAGCTGACCATAATGGGAATATTATAATTATAGGTATCAATCAACTTACGTATGAATTACATTGTGGCACTGGGGATGCAAGTCAACATGGCGTGCCTCAATAATTTATATGCCATAGAGACCTAAGATACAGTATCATTACATATATTTAAGTAAACCTCCTTGTTTTTTTTAAATTGTTTATATCATAGAGTGAGACTAGCCAAAGTCACATGCAATAACACTCACTGCTGTACCACTTACATATTGTTTGATAACTTTGAAGCTTGTGCAGCAGCACAACCTGCAGCAGGTGTGAGTCTGTGCAGTGAGGAGCCATGTAGTGTGAAAACTCATGAGGATAGCATTCCCCCTTGAAGATGGAAAGGATGAGCGGAAGACTGACACACCGACATAAGCAGCTGTTTAATGGTCCTTGAAAGGACCATATAATGTCTCATTAAGAAAGGACACTGATTAGCTGTTTACCTTGAGAAATGATGCTTCAAGTGGGATCGGTATCCTCACGAGTCTTCACACCATCAACTTCTTTTCTTTGCGGACCTAGCACGATGGTCATTGTACTTTGTTTTAAGCTTTTATAAAAGTATTGGAGCCACGAAATGTGAAACTGACACAGGAGATGTGAGATGTACTGTATTTGTAACATATTGTTTATCATAGCTGTTAAATACATATCAAAATCATGGTGGCGCACTTAGATGCTGCGGCTGTGTGCTCTCTGACTCAGAGTTTGGTTTTTCCACCCTGCCTGGATAAATACACGTATAGCTGGCAGGACATTTTATCTATCGGCATACGGAGTGAGAGTTGCTTGACATCCGAGTTTCTCCGTGTCCACAACATTCCGGATGACATTGCACGGACACCGGGCACTCCGTGGATTACAATCCTAGCTTCGAGGAACTGGCGGTGGCTCAAAGAATGTAAACAAAAGAGGGGATGCTGAGGCAGCGTGCTAGCGAGGCTAAGGAAGCAGCCACACAAACCACTGCTTCCAAGCATTTT